>NC_088206.1:29618740-29873028 GCF_037126465.1 Ornithodoros turicata | reverse complement strand
TCCGTACAAGGTGGCGCCACAATCAAACCCATTATTCGACACGTTCGGCTCACGTGTTTTGCTCTAGGCCTGAAGTAATAGGGTTTCGTTATGCACGTGGTTTTGGAAGGCACTGTAGGACAAACGTTTCCATACACGTTTTTCTCTTTTCAGCTGACGTAAAAAAAAAAAAAAAGTAACTGTGCTATCATGTATTAGTTTTTCATTCCATACAAGACTGCGGTGGCGCCACAATCAACCCATTATTCGACACGTTTCGGTCACGTGTTTTGCCTCTAGGCCTGAAGTAATGGGTTTCGTTATGCACGTGGTTTTGGAAGGCACTGTAGGACAAACGTTTCCATACACGATTTTCTCTTTTCAGCTGACGTAAAACAAAAAAAAAAAAGGTAACTGCTGCTATCAGTATTAGTTTTTCATTCCGTACAAGACTGCGGTGGCGCCACAATCAACCCATTATTCGACACGTTCGGCTCACGTGTTTTGCCTTAGGCCTGAAGTAATAGGGTTTCGTTATGCACGTGGTTTTGGAAGGCACTGTAGGACAAACGTTTCCATACACGATTTTCTCTTTTCAGCTGACGTAAAAAAAAAAAACGTAACTGCTGCTATCATGTATTAGTTTTTCATTCCAATACAAGACTGCGGTGGCGCCACAGTCATCCCATTATTCGACACGTTTCGGCTCACGTGTTTTGCCTCTAGGCCTGAAGTAATAGGGTTTCGTTATGCACGTGGTTTTGGAAGGCACTGTGGACAAACGTTTCCATACACGATTTTCTCTTTTCAGCTGACGTAAAAAAAAAAAATAACGTAACTGCTGCTATCATGTATTAGTTTTTCATTCCGTACAAGACTGCGGTGGCGCCACAATCAACCCATTATTCGACACGTTTCGGCTCACGTGTTTTGCCTCTAGGCCTGAAGTAATAGGGTTTCGTTATGCACGTGGTTTTGGAAGGCACTGTAGGACAAACGTTTCCATACACGATTTTCTCTTTTCAGCTGACGTAAAAAAAAAAAACGTAACTGCTGCTATCATGTATTAGTTTTTCATTCCGTACAAGACTGCGGTGGCGCCACAATCAACCCATTATTCGACACGTTCGGCTCACGTGTTTTGCCTCTAGGCCTCAAGTAATAGGGTTTCGTTACGCACGTGGTTTTGGAAGGCACCGTAGGACAAACGTTTCCATACACGATTTCCTCTTTTCAGCTGACGTAAAAAAAAAAAAAAACGTAACTGCTGCTATCATGTATTAGTTTTTCATTCCGTACAAGACTGCGGTGGCGCACAATCAACCCATTATTCGACACGTTTCGGCTCACGTGTTTTGCCTCTAGGCCTGAAGTAATAGGGTTTCGTTATGCACATGGTTTTGGAAGGCACTGTAGGACAAACGTTTCCATACACGATTTTCTCTTTTCAGCTGACGTAAAAAAAAAAAAAAACGTAACTGCTGCTATCATGTATTAGTTTTTCATTCCGTACAAGGTGGCGCCACAATCAACCCATTATTCGACACGTTTCGGCTCACGTGTTTTGCCTCTAGGCCTGAAGTAATAGGGTTTCGTTATGCACGTGGTTTTGGAAGGCACTGTAGGACAAACGTTTCCATACACGATTTTCTCTTTTCAGCTGACGTAAAAAAAAAAAAACGTAACTGCTGCTATCATGTATTAGTTTTTCATTCCGTACAAGGTGGCGCCACAATCAACCCATTATTCGACACGTTTCGGCTCACGTGTTTTGCCTCTAGGCCTGAAGTAATAGGGTTTCGTTATGCACGTGGTTTGGAAGGCACTGTAGGACAAACGTTTCCATACACGATTTTCTCTTTTCAGCTGACGTAAAAAAAAAAAACGTAACTGCTGCTATCATGTATTAGTTTTTCATTCCGTACAAGGTGGCGCCACAATCAACCCATTATTCGACACGTTTCGGCTCACGTGTTTTGCCTCTAGGCCTGAAGTAATATGCCCGTATTCACAGTCCCACTTAGCCACTGGTTTAGTGACGTCTGGTTTAAGTTGATCACGTGAGTACTTCGTCCGCCAATCACGAACAACCACCCCGCTGTCTAACCCGGCTACCGTGAGGCCCATGGCGGCCTCCATGGAGTTTGTGTGCACAACACATAGGCCTAATCTACGCTTCGACGGAAATTTTTCGGCGAAATACAGGTAAGTTTTGACTTATAAAGCTACTAGAAGCGTTTGTAAGGCGAATGTTGTTGCACTCCAATCAATATTTGCCCTCAACGTCTCATTTCGTTCGCCGTTCACACGACGTAAACCCGGCGGCCTAGCGATGGTCTAACTCCCATGTATTTGCATAGGACTGATTTAAACTAGGGATGGGGGGTAGTTTAAAGCCGGTCTACCGCGGAGCAGCTGTGAATGAGCCTTTCGAGAAACAACCCAAAAAATAGTTTTTGCTGGACGCTGTTTTCAAGTTTTCAATAGTTTTCAAGTCGAAATTGCGCAAATTAAGCAAAAAGAACGTTGTGAGGAACAGGTGAGCGAAGTAAGTGAAGTAATAAACCCGCCAGTGAGTTAAAGTTAACGATCGGTATGAAGTGAAATTTTGAAATCCGCTCTCCTAATTTAGGACCAATATCGTCAAATTAGTGATGTCAACATTGGCAGCTAGACACAAGTCACTTTCCGATCCAAAGCTGACAGGAAGTCGTGCACAAACAGCTGTTACTTCCAGCAACAAAAACGACGCTGATTGTGCGTGGTACTTTTAATACAGCCCCTAGTGCCTCTGTTATACATCACTAACAATAGTTCGTACTGTGCTGCCGTTACTGGTTCTGATTGATACATTTAACGACTTGCTGCACACTTCAGTGATCGCCGATACTTGTGAACGAGCTTTGTGTTCCTAGGTTACTGTTAAGTGTTTCCTGTTAAAAATGCATCCATCGTGTTTGTCTTCTAAACTAAACGGAGGTCACAAGAGGGAGGGGAGGTTCCATGGAGCAGTTATACCTCATGTGCCTTACAGCTATACAGCGGAGTATGGTACATGTTACCCAGCATGTAGAGGCACAAATATCAAGCACGTAGCTCGCCTTTGAAATGCTATGAGTGACATTCCAAAATAGTAGCATTGAGAGGGTACCTGGAGTTATATGTTGGATGTCCCAGTGCATTAACAAGGTACAATATTTCAGATCCGACTCTGGAAAGGACACCATATGGAGGAAGCTCTAGATCCCCTTGGAAGCTTGATTTGCTTGCCCAGAAAGATGCAAGCCCTATAGGAAAGCACTATTATGTTCTGTCATTATGAAAGCACTAATGTTTTTTGGAAATCACTATGAGCATGTTTGTTGGCGCAATTTTGTGCTGGTGAGATCTGGCTATGCTTATCGGCTTCAATGCAGAGTGCTGCTGTATATGTCGACTGGGAGAAATTTTGACAAAATAGCGTGTATTTAGGATATCAGACTTGGTTATTCGATAAAAGTACAGGTAGAAATATCCCGCAGAGGCATACAAGGAAATATTGTGAGCAATGTTTTGTGTCGACGAATTTGTATGGACAAATAAGAGCCTTCACGGGGCATATAAACACAACACTAGAGTGTCAAGCAGCCCATGTAGTCATGACGTCGATACCACTGTCAGGTGTGTGCAGATGCTGCATGCAAAATTGTGAGCAGGTTTCACCTTGCCGGTTCAGGAGAAAATCCACAGAGAAGTGAAGGTCTCAAAATTTTATAAGGACGCACATGTAAGTACATGTGTAGCTAAAATGTGTGCGCTACCACTTCCAGCACACCACACCAGAAGGGGAGGGCAAATATGCCAACAACCACCATTTCTGCAATGATGATGTACCGTAATAATAGAAAATATTCAAGGTGACAGCTACTTGCTTTTATGCTCACATTTATCATCTGCTAACAGTAGATGTGGCTTTGTAGACTGCCACCGCAAGAGACAAAACACAAGGAACCTGGCTGCAGACTTTATCAAAGCAACATATTTCTGGGATGCGATTACTGCCAATACAAGCCCATGACCATGATTCACACAGTGTTCCCCTTCATTGTGTGCGCAGCACTGCGTATGTCCAACACTTTGTTTCTTTTCTTCCAAATTATCTGTTATGGGCACAGCAGTGCCTGTACCTCATGCTTTTGAGTTGTTTCTTTGCATTAAATCAATAAAACTTGTTACGCATTTCCATAAGGATTATTATTATTAAGGATATCAAGTATTTGTTGTGAAGTACAGATGTTTGTCCCATGCCACATGCTATGGAAAAAAGAAATATTTACTACATTGTGCATGGAGACACAACTCCAATGCATTGATAGTGCAACAGAGCGGAATTCCATTGGGCAGTTTAGCATGAAAAGCAGAACCACTAGCTGACACTCTTACTGCACAGGAAGTACCAACACTGAAGAGTTGAAATTACTGCTGTACATTGGACATGAAGAGTGATTGAATATCGGAAATGCTATCTGTTACACATAACGAGCAAATAGAGATCATGAAAAAGGGAACTGTGATGGAAGGACATGTAGGGCGTGTCTGAGCCGGTGCAAAGAGAACCAGTAACACAATTACCAGTACTGTGAAATATATGTAGATCACAGGGACCTGTTGTTATTTGTAGTGCTGTTTTTCCACCTTGTACTGCGGCGCACAAGTACATTGATCTGTCTGAAACGCAGCTAGGCTGAGGACAGTCACCACGTGGCAGATTGACATTTGTATTGTCTGTGCTAAATCATGGGTATCATTATGATGTGACTGCAGATGTATGACAGATCATGTGATCTGAGAACCCAGGCATGCTCATTTTTTGCAAGATTTCCTTGTAAATCTCACATGCTATGCATTGTTGACAGCTGTCATGATACTGATGTCATGACATGGTGGCGACACGGATGTCAACGACACTCCAGCTTTACACTGGTGTGATCTGTGCACTTGTTGTGTAGTCTCATATGCTGTAAGGCGCAAATCTTAAGAATAGAAAAACACGCCCCTGTGTAATCAGGTCACAAGATTTATTCTATACATCTGCATTCACATCCACATTGCAACCATGCCTCTATTTATCATGAATGCCCAAATGCCTGTAATTTCGTTCTGTTGTGTCTGTCTTCAATGTGTTCTAAATAGCTGAGTTCGAGCAATAAGTATAAAATAGTAGAAATTGTAGTAATACTGCATGAACCAAACCAATGGTCACTTCTAATATACACTTCACTTCACTGTACTTTCAATTATGTTGCAACTTCGTTCTCCTTACACCAGTACAGGTACGTGCTAAGTGCCCACGGTTCTTCCTTTTTGACATGTCCTGTATATTACCTGATAGGAACAGGTACTCCCATTGCTTACTAGCTCACCTCTGCCTTGACTCACACTCCACTCCTAAATGCACAGCAGTGAATGAAGAATGAACGCAATATGGGCATACTACCGTCACAAAATTCTGATGTAATTAAGGGTGTTGTTATCAGCATCATTACAAATGATTCTAATATGTATGAATCTGTCACTCGAAAGCCCACAGGAAAGAGTGCCTATAGATGCTGTTACAATGCAAGACACTACGGCACTCATTTACATTTCGAAAGATTGAAGCTTCCTTCCTTCACATCATCACCAGGAGAATATGTGGCGCCTCAAGCATACTAGTTTTACTGCATAACTGGCACAAAATGCCGGTGACATATGTTACACCTTCTTATTTAGTTTGTTTCAGGAAAGCAGTTCTTCAATGCAAAACGTGAAGAAAACTAATTGTCGTACAGATATGTGGCTGGAACGTGACTAACCCTGCTTAAATGCATGAAAAACATGTCATTGTAAGAGTAGAAACCATTGCTTCAGGAATATTGCGGTTGTGTATGCAGAATTTTTCCTTTCTTCTAAAGAGGAGTTTTGCACTACCTCTACCTCTGTTTCTTTTTGTAACCCTGCCCGCTCTCATTTTTTTTTTGTAATGCACCCTTATGGGTACATAAAGTTCAACAAAGAGTAATGAAATAACTATATGCCCTTCCTGTGTGCCAACATAGATGTGTTTGCCCAAAATCTGTGAAACTGTTGTTGCTGTTGGGTGCTGTTAACTTGCAAACCATCCCCCCCTCCCCATACGTCACCTATTAATTTCCAGAATACACCAGCTGAAGACATCGCATGTTCATCACTGGCTATTGAAGTTAGGTGGTCAGCCATGCAAAAACATCTATGTTATTTTTCTGAATATTAAGCAATGTCCCACATTTCTGCTCCCAGACTTTGTCCTTGATGATGCAGTACACCGCGTTCACTACCCTAATATACTGTCTGGTTGTGTAGCTTTGTGCTGACACAGCTGAATGAATATGTCGGCTTTTGCAAAGTTACAACTGCCAAAGTGTCTCAAAAGATAACATAAAATGTGGAAGAAAGATATACAATCCTGTATTTCCTAAAAAATAATAGCAGCACATTGTAGATAAGATGCATCTGATTTCAAGTTTCATTCTTTTCTTTATATGAGCTTATTTGCATTGCATTCATTTGTCCATTGCAGCCTTCCACTTACTGTCCATTACATATCAATGCAGAAAGCTAGCAGACAATGATCAGTGCTGCTGTTTGCTTTGATATTCCATGGTGTTGTTTCTCAAGAAATAGCACAGTCTCTCAACACACAGCTGTGCAGTTTATAACTGCGTAACTACGCAGTGCACAAATGCATGGGGCACATGCACAAATTTTTCAGAGCTTTACCATCTGTATTTCAGGTTGTCTGCAATACAGGACAGTGTAGAAAACTGGGAACAGTCAGGGAACTATAGCATGACTTAAAAGCTAAAAAAGAAAATTCTCAAGAACGCTGTATAGAGCTGCTGATGTAATCGTGCAATACCTTAATTTGCACAATTGGACAGTGGCAGTTCTCAGAGCAGCCTTGCCAAAGGAGAAGCAGAGCTCACACGGGCCTCTCATGTGATTTTACTGTCAAAGTTGAGCTATCTGTGTCAGATTGAAGTGGTAACTGCAACTGCATCACCATAGAAATTCGTTCTGAACAAAAAGTCTAAATTAAAAGCCTCAGCTGGCATATTATAGCATGGCATCAGCTGTGGGGAGTTTTTAGGCGTTGGTGGTGGTGATTGTTTGGCATGTAATGGTGCAATGATAATGGAAGTGAGATTGTTTACAATGCCAGTATGAAGTCAAGAGAGGAGCTTATAAAGAATGAGCGCAGAAAAAGTCCCTGACCAGGTATGTAAGCGTTTCCTCAATAATATATGACTCTGAACAAGCAAGCACAATGCAAATAGCAGCACGGATTTGCTTGTAGCTGATGTTGCAGCTGTTGTTGTATGTGTTTGCCTGTGTCCATTGTATGTTTGCTCCACCCTTGAAACACCATTATTGAGACAAATAAGACCTTCTGTACGAGATATTTGACCAATTTTAACAGCAAAGACAAGATTGTTTGTATTTTGTGTATGTGGTATCAATAAACAACAAACTCTGAATGGCTCGGATCTATTGTAACGACACTAAAGTGTGCCCTTTTATTTTTGCAGATATGGCGTCTGTGATGTCAAGTGCGCTCAATATATGACTGTAGGACAAGTGTGTACATTCCCATTCTGTTAAATTCCAGCAACTGACAGTCACAGCACAGCCAGTCTTTGTTAGCTGAACAGAATAAATCACTTCAGTGCTTGATGATTTGTACAAGAATGCTATATGCAGAGATACGGAGATAAAGGAGGTCACAATTAACCATAGCACCGCACTGATAGAACGACAGGAGGTCACGACACTGGCAACTTCCACACAACTCACAGGCAGGGGCACCCTGGGTAACATAACGAAAACAGCGCTAACACGCACACACACAGGATGCGGATGTAAACAGGACTGCACAGTTCGTTTTCAGTCGTGCGCCCCGAACAAACGCAGCCAGCGAAGAGTTGCTTTAACGCGTTGCAGATTTGTGACACCTTGTAAAGTACCACGTCAATTTCTTGAAAGCATAACGCTATAAAAGTTATGCGTGTGGGAGCCCGATGCAGGATATGGCCACCCTTGCACCAATGTTATTGCTGTTTACTTACAGGCAGCCTACCGTTACGATGCGCCTGCACACACGCTGCGCACATGACACCAGACTTGAAAGCGTAAAAACACGCTGCTGACATGCCCCAGCGATCGAAAGGCTGTCGTTGCAATTCACCACATATGCAGCACAACAAACGATAAACAAGCGATGGTCCATGGAGGTGCAGTTATTATACGCAACCACAATCGACGACCGAACACTGACAAAAGTACAACGATCGCCTCCACGAGAATACGTACTCCTGCCTCTTCAAAAACATGGCAAACGCGCTCTTTGTACATTGTTTTACCGGTCATATTAACAAACACAAAGGCAGGCTTAACCGCCGGCCACCCACACACCATCCCGCAACCACCTGTAGCAGCGCCAGCCAGCGCCGCCTGAACTATTCTTTATCAACCTCATAACAAACAAACAAACAAAAAGAAAGGGAGTCTTCCTCTTTGCGGCTCTTCCGTCGTCTGCTAATTTCTCCCTCCCCTCACCCAACTCGTGACAATGTGAATAATGCGCATGCGTTGTGGTCAAACGGACTTCAGAGCCGGAGAGATCACGTGATCAACTTAAACCAGACGTCACTAAACCAGTGGCTAAGTGGGACTGGTGAATACGGGCAATAGGGTTTCGTTATGCACGTGGTTTTGGAAGGCACTGTAGGACAAACGTTTCCATACACGATTTTCTCTTTTCAGCTGACGTAAAAAAAAAACGTAACTGCTGCTATCATGTATTAGTTTTTCATTCCGTACAAGGTGGCGCCACAATCAACCCATTATTCGACACGTTTCGGCTCACGTGTTTTGCCTCTAGGCCTGAAGTAATAGGGTTTCGTTATGCACGTGGTTTTGGAAGGCACTGTAGGACAAACGTTTCCATGCACGATTTTCTCTTTTCAGCTGACGTAAAAAAAAAACGTAACTGCTGCTATCATGTATTAGTTTTTCATTCCGTACAAGGTGGCGCCACAATCAACCCATTATTCGACACGTTTCGGCTCACGTGTTTTGCCTCTAGGCCTGAAGTAATAGGGTTTCGTTATGCACGTGGTTTTGGAAGGCACTGTAGGACAAACGTTTCCATACACGATTTTCTCTTTTCAGCTGACGTAAAAAAAAAAAAACGTAACTGCTGCTATCATGTATTAGTTTTTCATTCCGTACAAGGTGGCGCCACAATCAACCCATTATTCGACACGTTTCGGCTCACGTGTTTTGCCTCTAGGCCTGAAGTAATAGGGTTTCGTTATGCACGTGGTTTTGGAAGGCACTGTAGGACAAACGTTTCCATACACGATTTTCTCTTTTCAGCTGACATAAAAAAAAAAAACGTAACTGCTGCTATCATGTATTAGTTTTTCATTCCGTACAAGGTGACGCCACAATCAACCCATTATTCGACACGTTTCGGCTCACGTGTTTTGCCTCTAGGCCTGAAGTAATAGGGTTTCGTTATGCACGTGGTTTTGGAAGGCACTGTAGGACAAACGTTTCCATGCGCGATTTTCTCTTTTCAGCTGACGTAAAAAAAAAACGTAACTGCTACTATCATGTATTAGTTTTTCATTCCGTACAAGGTGGCGCCACAATCAACCCATTATTCGACACGTTTCGGTTCACGTGTTTTGCCTCTACGCCTGAAGTAATAGGGTTTCGTTATGCACGTGGTTTTGGAAGGCACTGTAGGACAAACGTTTCCATACACGATTTTCTCTTTTCAGCTGACATAAAAAAAAAAAACGTAACTGCTGCTATCATGTATTAGTTTTTCATTCCGTACAAGGTGGCGCCACAATCAACCCATTATTCGACACGTTTCGGCTCACGTGTTTTGCCTCTAGGCCTGAAGTAATAGGGTTTCGTTATGCACGTGGTTTTGGAAGGCACTGTAGGACAAACGTTTCCATACACGATTTTCTCTTTTCAGCTGACGTAAAAAAAAAAACGTAACTGCTGCTATCATGTATTAGTTTTTCATTCCGTACAAGGTGGCGCCACAATCAACCCATTATTCGACACGTTTCGGTTCACGTGTTTTGCCTCTACGCCTGAAGTAATAGGGTTTCGTTATGCACGTGGTTTTGGAAGGCACTGTAGGACAAACGTTTCCATACACGATTTTCTCTTTTCAGCTGACATAAAAAAAAAAACGTAACTGCTGCTATCATGTATTAGTTTTTCATTCCGTACAAGGTGGCGCCACAATCAACCCATTATTCGACACGTTTCGGCTCACGTGTTTTGCCTCTACGCCTGAAGTAATAGGGTTTCGTTATGCACGTGGTTTTGGAAGGCACTGTAGGACAAACGTTTCCATACACGATTTTCTCTTTTCAGCTGACGTAAAAAAAAAAACGTAACTGCTGCTATCATGTATTAGTTTTTCATTCCGTACAAGGTGGCGCCACAATCAACCCATTATTCGACACGTTTCGGCTCACGTGTTTTGCCTCTAGGCCTGAAGTAATAGGGTTTCGTTATGCACGTGGTTTTGGAAGGCACTGTAGGACAAACGTTTCCATACACGATTTTCTCTTTTCAGCTGACGTAAAAAAAAAAAAAGAAACGTTACTGCTGCTATCATGTATTAGTTTTTCATTCCGTACAAGGTGGCGCCACAATCAACCCATTATTCGACACGTTTCGGCTCACGTGTTTTGCCTCTAGGCCTGAAGTAATAGGGTTTCGTTATGCACGTGGTTTTGGAAGGCACTGTAGGACAAAACGTTTCCATACACGATTTTCTCTTTTCAGCTGACGTAAAAAAAAAAAACGTAACTGCTGCTATCATGTATTAGTTTTTCATTCCGTACAAGACTGCGGTGGCGCCACAATCAACCCATTATTCGACACGTTTCGGCTCACGTGTTTTGTCTCTAGGCCTGAAGTAATAGGGTTTCGTTATGCACGTGGTTTTGGAAGGCACTGTAGGACAAACGTTTCCATACACGATTTTCTCTTTTCAGCTGACGTAAAAAAAAAAAAAAAACGTAACTGCTGCTATCATGTATTAGGTTTTCATTCCGTACAAGACTGCGGTGGCGCCACAATCAACCCATTATTCGACACGTTTCGGCTCACGTGTTTTGCCTCTAGGCCTGAAGTAATAGGGTTTCGTTATGCACGTGGTTTTGGAAGGCACTGTAGGACAAACGTTTCCATACACGATTTTCTCTTTTCAGCTGACGTAAAAAAAAAAAACGTAACTGCTGCTATCATGTATTAGTTTTTCATTCCGTACAAGGTGGCGCCACAATCAACCCATTATTCGACACGTTTCGGCTCACGTGTTTTGCCTCTAGGCCTGAAGTAATAGGGTTTCGTTATGCACGTGGTTTTGGAAGGCACTGTAGGACAAACGTTTCCATACACGATTTTCTCTTTTCAGCTGACGTAAAAAAAAAAAAGAAACGTTACTGCTGCTATCATGTATTAGTTTTTCATTCCGTACAAGGTGGCGCCACAATCAACCCATTATTCGACACGTTTCGGCTCACGTGTTTTGCCTCTAGGCCTGAAGTAATAGGGTTTCGTTATGCACGTGGTTTTGGAAGGCACTGTAGGACAAACGTTTCCATACACGATTTTCTCTTTTCAGCTGACGTAAAAAAAAAAAAGAAACGTTACTGCTGCTATCATGTATTAGTTTTTCATTCCGTACAAGGTGGCGCCACAATCAACCCATTATTCGACACGTTTCGGCTCACGTGTTTTGCCTCTAGACCTGAAGTAATAGGGTTTCGTTCTGCACGTGGTTTTGGAAGGCACTGTAGGACAAACGTTTCCATACACGATTTTCTCTTTTCAGCTGACGTAAAAAAAAAAAACGTAACTGCTGCTATCATGTATTAGTTTTTCATTCCGTACAAGGTGGCGCCACAATCAACCCATTATTCGACACGTTTCGGCTCACGTGTTTTGCCTCTAGGCCTGAAGTAATAGGGTTTCGTTCTGCACGTGGTTTTGGAAGGCACTGTAGGACAAACGTTTCCATACACGATTTTCTCTTTTCAGCTGACGTAAAAAAAAAAAAACGTAACTGCTGCTATCATGTATTAGTTTTTCATTCCGTACAAGACTGCGGTGGCGCCACAATCAACCCATTATTCGACACGTTTCGGCTCACATGTTTTGCCTCTAGGCCTGAAGTAATAGGGTTTCGTTATGCAAGTGGTTTTGGAAGGCACTGTAGGACAAACGTTTCCATACACGATTTTCTCTTTTCAGCTGACGTAAAAAAAAAAACGTAACTGCTGCTATCATGTATTAGTTTTTCATTCCGTACAAGACTGCGGTGGCGCCACAATCAACCCATTATTCGACACGTTTCGGCTCACGTGTTTTGCCTCTAGCCCTGAAGTAATAGGGTTTCGTTATGCACGTGGTTTTGGAAGGCACTGTAGGACAAACGTTTCCATACACGATTTTCTCTTTTCAGCTGACGTAAAAAAAAAAAAACGTAACTGCTGCTATCATGTATTAGTTTTTCATTCCGTACAAGACTGCGGTGGCGCCACAATCAACCCATTATTCGACACGTTTCGGCTCACGTGTTTTGCCTCTAGGCCTGAAGTAATAGGGTTTCGTTATGCAAGTGGTTTTGGAAGGCACTGTAGGACAAACGTTTCCATACACGATTTTCTCTTTTCAGCTGACGTAAAAAAAAAAACGTAACTGCTGCTATCATGTATTAGTTTTTCATTCCGTACAAGACTGCGGTGGCGCCACAATCAACCCATTATTCGACACGTTTCGGCTCACGTGTTTTGCCTCTAGGCCTGAAGTAATAGGGTTTCGTTATGCACGTGGTTTTGGAAGGCACTGTAGGACAAACGTTTCCATACACGATTTTCTCTTTTCAGCTGACGTAAAAAAAAAAACGTAACTGCTGCTATCATGTATTAGTTTTTCATTCCGTACAAGACTGCGGTGGCGCCACAATCAACCCATTATTCGACACGTTTCGGCTCACGTGTTTTGCCTCTAGGCCTGAAGTAATAGGGTTTCGTTATGCACGTGGTTTTGGAAGGCACTGTAGGACAAACGTTTCCATACACGATTTTCTCTTTTCAGCTGACGTAAAAAAAAAAAAACGTAACTGCTGCTATCATGTATTAGTTTTTCATTCCGTACAAGACTGCGGTGGCGCCACAATCAACCCATTATTCGACACGTTTCGGCTCACGTGTTTTGCCTCTAGGCCTGAAGTAATAGGGTTTCGTTATGCACGTGGTTTTGGAAGGCACTGTAGGACAAACGTTTCCATACACGATTTTCTCTTTTCAGCTGACGTAAAAAAAAAAAACGTAACTGCTGCTATCATGTATTAGTTTTTCATTCCGTACAAGACTGCGGTGGCGCCACAATCAACCCATTATTCGACACGTTTCGGCTCACGTGTTTTGCCTCTAGGCCTGAAGTAATAGGGTTTCGTTATGCACGTGGTTTTGGAAGGCACTGTAGGACAAACGTTTCCATACACGATTTTCTCTTTTCAGCTGACGTAAAAAAAAAAAACGTAACTGCTGCTATCATGTATTAGTTTTTCATTCCGTACAAGGTGGCGCCACAATCAACCCATTATTCGACACGTTTCGGCTCACGTGTTTTGCCTCTAGGCCTGAAGTAATAGGGTTTCGTTATGCACGTGGTTTTGGAAGGCACTGTAGGACAAACGTTTCCATACACGATTTTCTCTTTTCAGCTGACGTAAAAAAAAAAACGTAACTGCTGCTATCATGTATTAGTTTTTCATTCCGTACAACGCGTGGCGCCACAATCAACCCATTATTCGACACGTTTCGGCTCACGTGTTTTGCCTCTAGGCCTGAAGTAATAGGGTTTCGTTATGCACGTGGTTTTGGAAGGCACTGTAGGACAAACGTTTCCATACACGATTTTCTCTTTTCAGCTGACGTAAAAAAAAAACGTAACTGCTGCTATCATGTATTAGTTTTTCATTCCGTACAAGACTGCGGTGGCGCCACAATCAACCCATTATTCGACACGTTTCGGCTCACGTGTTTTGCCTCTAGGCCTGAAGTAATAGGGTTTCGTTATGCACGTGGTTTTGGAAGGCACTGTAGGACAAACGTTTCCATACACGATTTTCTCTTTTCAGCTGACGTAAAAAAAAAAAAAAAACGTAACTGCTGCTATCATGTATTAGTTTTTCATTCCGTACAAGACTGCGGTGGCGCCACAATCAACCCATTATTCGACACGTTTCGGCTCACGTGTTTTGCCTCTAGGCCTGAAGTAATAGGGTTTCGTTATGCACGTGGTTTTGGAAGGCACTGTAGGACAAACGTTTCCATACACGATTTTCTCTTTTCAGCTGACGTAAAAAAAAAAAAAAAAAAACGTAACTGCTGCTATCATGTATTAGTTTTTCATTCCATACAAGACTGCGGTGGCGCCACAATCAACCCATTATTCGACACGTTTCGGCTCACGTGTTTTGCCTCTAGGCCTGAAGTAATAGGGTTTCGTTATGCACGTGGTTTTGGAAGGCACTGTAGGACAAACGTTTCCATACACGATTTTCTCTTTTCAGCTGACGTAAAAAAAAAAAAAAAAACGTAACTGCTGCTATCATGTATTAGTTTTTCATTCCGTACAAGACTGCGGTGGCGCCACAATCAACCCATTATTCGACACGTTTCGGCTCACGTGTTTTGCCTCTAGGCCTGAAGTAATAGGGTTTCGTTATGCACGTGGTTTTGGAAGGCACTGTAGGACAAACGTTTCCATACACGATTTTCTCTTTTCAGCTGACGTAAAAAAAAAAAAAAAACGTAACTGCTGCTATCATGTATTAGTTTTTCATTCCGTACAAGACTGCGGTGGCGCCACAATCAACCCATTATTCGACACGTTTCGGCTCACGTGTTTTGCCTCTAGGCCTGAAGTAATAGGGTTTCGTTATGCACGTGGTTTTGGAAGGCACTGTAGGACAAACGTTTCCATACACGATTTTCTCTTTTCAGCTGACGTAAAAAAAAAAAAAAAACGTAACTGCTGCTATCATGTATTAGTTTTTCATTCCATACAAGACTGCGGTGGCGCCACAATCAACCCATTATTCGACACGTTTCGGCTCACGTGTTTTGCCTCTAGGCCTGAAGTAATAGGGTTTCGTTATGCACGTGGTTTTGGAAGGCACTGTAGGACAAACGTTTCCATACACGATTTTCTCTTTTCAGCTGACGTAAAAAAAAAAAAAACGTAACTGCTGCTATCATGTATTAGTTTTTCATTCCGTACAAGACTGCGGTGGCGCCACAATCAACCCATTATTCGACACGTTTCGGCTCACGTGTTTTGCCTCTAGGCCTGAAGTAATAGGGTTTCGTTATGCACGTGGTTTTGGAAGGCACTGTAGGACAAACGTTTCCATACACGATTTTCTCTTTTCAGCTGACGTAAAAAAAAAAAAAACGTAACTGCTGCTATCATGTATTAGTTTTTCATTCCGTACAAGACTGCGGTGGCGCCACAATCAACCCATTATTCGACACGTTTCGGCTCACGTGTTTTGCCTCTAGGCCTGAAGTAATAGGGTTTCGTTATGCACGTGGTTTTGGAAGGCACTGTAGGACAAACGTTTCCATACACGATTTTCTCTTTTCAGCTGACGTAAAAAAAAAAAAAAACGTAACTGCTGCTATCATGTATTAGTTTTTCATTCCGTACAAGACTGCGGTGGCGCCACAATCAACCCATTATTCGACACGTTTCGGCTCACGTGTTTTGCCTCTAGGCCTGAAGTAATAGGGTTTCGTTATGCACGTGGTTTTGGAAGGCACTGTAGGACAAACGTTTCCATACACGATTTTCTCTTTTCAGCTGACGTAAAAAAAAAAAAAAACGTAACTGCTGCTATCATGTATTAGTTTTTCATTCCGTACAAGACTGCGGTGGCGCCACAATCAACCCATTATTCGACACGTTTCGACTCACGTGTTTTGCCTCTAGGCCTGAAGTAATAGGGTTTCGTTATGCACGTGGTTTTGGAAGGCACTGTAGGACAGATGTTTCCATGCACGATTTTCTCTTTTCAGCTGACGCAAAAAAAAAAAAAAAACGTAACTGCTGCTATCATGTATTAGTTTTTCATTCCGTACAAGGTGGCGCCACAATCAACCCATTATTCGACACGTTTCGGCTCACGTGTTTTGCCTCTAGGCCTGAAGTAATAGGGTTTCGTTATGCACGTGGTTTTGGAAGGCACTGTAGGACAAATGTTTCCATGCACGATTTTCTCTTTTCAGCTGACGCAAAAAAAAAAAAAAAAAACGTAACTGCTGCTATCATGTGTTAGTTTTTCATTCCGTACAAGGTGGCGCCACAATCAACCCATTATTCGACACGTTTCGGCTCACGTTTTTTGCCTCTAGGCCTGAAGGAAGAGGGTTTCGTTATGCACGTGGTTTTGGAAGGCACTGTAGGACAAACGTTTCCATACACGATTTTCTCTTTTCAGCTGACGTAAAAAAAAAAAAAACGTAACTGCTGCTATCATGTATTAGTTTTTCATTCCGTACAAGGTGGCGCCACAATCAACCCATTATTCGACACGTTTCGGCTCACGTGTTTTGCCTCTAGGCCTGAAGTAATAGGGTTTCGTTATGCACGTGGTTTTGGAAGGCACTGTAGGACAAACGTTTCCATACACGATTTTCTCTTTTCAGCTGACGTAAAAAAAAAAAAAACGTAACTGCTGCTATCATGTATTAGTTTTTCATTCCGTACAAGGTGGCGCCACAATCAACCCATTATTCGACACGTTTCGGCTCACGTGTTTTGCCTCTAGGCCTGAAGTAATAGGGTTTCGTTATGCACGTGGTTTTGGAAGGCACTGTAGGACAAACGTTTCCATACACGATTTTCTCTTTTCAGCTGACGTAAAAAAAAAAAAGAAACGTTACTGCTGCTATCATGTATTAGTTTTTCATTCCGTACAAGGTGGCGCCACAATCAACCCATTATTCGACACGTTTCGGCTCACGTGTTTTGCCTCTAGGCCTGAAGTAATAGGGTTTCGTTATGCACGTGGTTTTGGAAGGCACTGTAGGACAAACGTTTCCATACACGATTTTCTCTTTTCAGCTGACGTAAAAAAAAAAACGTAACTGCTGCTATCATGTATTAGTTTTTCATTCCGTACAAGACTGCGGTGGCGCCACAATCAACCCATTATTCGACACGTTTCGGCTCACGTGTTTTGCCTCTAGGCCTGAAGTAATAGGGTTTCGTTATGCACGTGGTTTTGGAAGGCACTGTAGGACAAACGTTTCCATACACGATTTTCTCTTTTCAGTTGACGTAAAAAAAAAAACGTAACTGCTGCTATCATGTATTAGTTTTTCATTCCGTACAAGACTGCGGTGGCGCCACAATCAACCCATTATTCGACACGTTTCGGCTCACGTGTTTTGCCTCTAGGCCTGAAGTAATAGGGTTTCGTTATGCACGTGGTTTTGGAAGGCACTGTAGGACAAACGTTTCCATACACGATTTTCTCTTTTCAGTTGACGTAAAAAAAAAAAAAAACGTAACTGCTGCTATCATGTATTAGTTTTTCATTCCGTACAAGACTGCGGTGGCGCCACAATCAACCCATTATTCGACACGTTTCGGCTCACGTGTTTTGCCTCTAGGCCTGAAGTAATAGGGTTTCGTTATGCACGTGGTTTTGGAAGGCACTGTAGGACAAACGTTTCCATACACGATTTTCTCTTTTCAGTTGACGTAAAAAAAAAAAATGTAACTGCTGCTATCATGTATTAGTTTTTCATTCCGTACAAGACTGCGGTGGCGCCACAATCAACCCATTATTCGACACGTTTCGAATCACGTGTTTTGCCTCTAGGCCTGAAGTAATAGGGTTTCGTTATGCACGTGGTTTTGGAAGGCACTGTAGGACAAACGTTTCCATACACGATTTTCTCTTTTCAGTTGACGTAAAAAAAAAAAATGTAACTGCTGCTATCATGTATTAGTTTTTCATTCCGTACAAGGTGGCGCCACAATCAACCCATTATTCGACACGTTTCGGCTCACGTGTTTTGCCTCTAGGCCTGAAGTAATAGGGTTTCGTTATGCACGTGGTTTTGGAAGGCACTGTAGGACAAACGTTTCCATACACGATTTTCTCTTTTCAGCTGACGTAAAAAAAAAAAAAAACGTAACTGCTGCTATCATGTATTAGTTTTTCATTCCGTACAAGGTGGCGCCACAATCAACCCATTATTCGACACGTTTCGGCTCACGTGTTTTGCCTCTAGGCCTGAAGTAATAGGGTTTCGTTATGCACGTGGTTTTGGAAGGCACTGTAGGACAAACGTTTCCATACACGATTTTCTCTTTTCAGCTGACGTAAAAAAAAAAAAGAAACGTTACTGCTGCTATCATGTATTAGTTTTTCATTCCGTACAAGGTGGCGCCACAATCAACCCATTATTCGACACGTTTCGGCTCACGTGTTTTGCCTCTAGGCCTGAAGTAATAGGGTTTCGTTATGCACGTGGTTTTGGAAGGCACTGTAGGACAAACGTTTCCATACACGATTTTCTCTTTTCAGCTGACGTAAAAAAAAAAACGTAACTGCTGCTATCATGTATTAGTTTTTCATTCCGTACAAGACTGCGGTGGCGCCACAATCAACCCATTATTCGACACGTTTCGGCTCACGTGTTTTGCCTCTAGGCCTGAAGTAATAGGGTTTCGTTATGCACGTGGTTTTGGAAGGCACTGTAGGACAAACGTTTCCATACACGATTTTCTCTTTTCAGTTGACGTAAAAAAAAAAACGTAACTGCTGCTATCATGTATTAGTTTTTCATTCCGTACAAGACTGCGGTGGCGCCACAATCAACCCATTATTCGACACGTTTCGGCTCACGTGTTTTGCCTCTAGGCCTGAAGTAATAGGGTTTCGTTATGCACGTGGTTTTGGAAGGCACTGTAGGACAAACGTTTCCATACACGATTTTCTCTTTTCAGTTGACGTAAAAAAAAAAAATGTAACTGCTGCTATCATGTATTAGTTTTTCATTCCGTACAAGACTGCGGTGGCGCCACAATCAACCCATTATTCGACACGTTTCGAATCACGTGTTTTGCCTCTAGGCCTGAAGTAATAGGGTTTCGTTATGCACGTGGTTTTGGAAGGCACTGTAGGACAAACGTTTCCATACACGATTTTCTCTTTTCAGCTGACGTAAAAAAAAAAAACGTAACTGCTGCTATCATGTATTAGTTTTTCATTCCGTACAAGACTGCGGTGGCGCCACAATCAACCCATTATTCGACACGTTTCGGCTCACGTGTTTTGCCTCTAGGCTTGAAGTAATAGGGTTTCGTTATGCACGTGGTTTTGGAAGGCACTGTAGGACAAACGTTTCCATACACGATTTTCTCTTTTCAACTGACGTAAAAAAAAAAACCGTAACTGCTGCTATCATGTATTAGTTTTTCATTCCGTACAAGACTGCGGTGGCGCCACAATCAACCCATTATTCGACACGTTTCGGCTCACGTGTTTTGCCTCTAGGCCTGAAGTAATAGGGTTTCGTTATGCACGTGGTTTTGGAAGGCACTGTAGGACAAACGTTTCCATACACGATTTTCTCTTTTCAGTTGACGTAAAAAAAAAAAAACGTAACTGCTGCTATCATGTATTAGTTTTTCATTCCGTACAAGACTGCGGTGGCGCCACAATCAACCCATTATTCGACACGTTTCGGCTCACGTGTTTTGCCTCTAGGCCTGAAGTAATAGGGTTTCGTTATGCACGTGGTTTTGGAAGGCACTGTAGGACAAACGTTTCCATACACGATTTTCTCTTTTCAGTTGACGTAAAAAAAAAAAAAACGTAACTGCTGCTATCATGTATTAGTTTTTCATTCCGTACAAGACTGCGGTGGCGCCACAATCAACCCATTATTCGACACGTTTCGGCTCACGTGTTTTGCCTCTAGGCCTGAAGTAATAGGGTTTCGTTATGCACGTGGTTTTGGAAGGAACTGTAGGACAAACGTTTCCATACACGATTTTCTCTTTTCAGCTGACGTAAAAAAAAAAAGAAACGTAACATCTGCTATCATGTATTAGTTTTTCATTCCGTACAAGACTGCGGTGGCGCCACAATCAACCCATTATTCGACACGTTTCGGCTCACGTGTTTTGCCTCTAGGCCTGAAGTAATAGGGTTTCGTTATGCACGTGGTTTTGGAAGGCACTGTAGGACAAACGTTTCCATACACGATTTTCTCTTTTCAGCTGACGTAAAAAAAAAAAAAAACGTAACTGCTGCTATCATGTATTAGTTTTTCATTCCGTACAAGACTGCGGTGGCGCCACAATCAACCCGTTATTCGACACGTTTCGGCTCACGTGTTTTGCCTCTAGGCCTGAAGTAATAGGGTTTCGTTATGCACGTGGTTTTGGAAGGCTCTGTAGGACAAACGTTTCCATACACGATTTTCTCTTTTCAGCTGACGTAAAAAAAAAAAAACGTAACTGCTGCTATCATGTATTAGTTTTTCATTCCGTACAAGACTGCGGTGGCGCCACAATCAACCCATTATTCGACACGTTTCGGCTCACGTGTTTTGCCTCTAGGCCTGAAGTAATAGGGTTTCGTTATGCACGTGGTTTTGGAAGGCACTGTAGGACAAACGTTTCCATACACGATTTTCTCTTTTCAGCTGACGTAAAAAAAAAAACGTAACTGCTGCTATCATGTATTAGTTTTTCATTCCGTACAAGACTGCGGTGGCGCCACAATCAACCCATTATTCGACACGTTTCGGCTCACGTGTTTTATACGTGTTTTGCCTCTAGGCCTGAAGTAATAGGGTTTCGTTATGCACGTGGTTTTGGAAGGCACTGTAGGACAAACGTTTCCATACACGATTTTCTCTTTTCAGCTGACGTAAAAAAAAAAAAACGTAACTGCTGCTATCATGTATTAGTTTTTCATTCCGTACAAGACTGCGGTGGCGCCACAATCAACCCATTATTCGACACGTTTCGGCTCACGTGTTTTGCCTCTAGGCCTGAAGTAATAGGGTTTCGTTATGCACGTGGTTTTGGAAGGCACTGTAGGACAAACGTTTCCATACACGATTTTCTCTTTTCAGCTGACGTAAAAAAAAAAACGTAACTGCTGCTATCATGTATTAGTTTTTCATTCCGTACAAGACTGCGGTGGCGCCACAATCAACCCATTATTCGACACGTTTCGGCTCACGTGTTTTGCCTCTAGGCCTGAAGTAATAGGGTTTCGTTATGCACGTGGTTTTGGAAGGCACTGTAGGACAAACGTTTCCATACACGATTTTCTCTTTTCAGCTGACGTAAAAAAAAAAAAAACGTAACTGCTGCTATCATGTATTAGTTTTTCATTCGGTACAAGACTGCGGTGGCGCCACAATCAACCCATTATTCGACACGTTTCGGCCACTGATCTCTATGTATAAAGGCTGGATGGCGCATGGGAGAGGGGCTCGCGGGGGAGAGGCGTGCATTCGGGCCGCCATGTTGGGAGGCCCTAAAGCGCAGTGTGCGCCCATAGAAAACAATGGGAGGCAACGGAGATTGTGAGTATTTATAGCGCTGCAGGCGTTGATCGTTGCTTGTCATCACACAATTTTGTAAGGTGCCAGTATACTGATGTATCCTAACAGTGTTTCACAGGTGTCCTGCCGTTCGATTCTTAATTACGTTATGTTTTGCATTCCGAAACTAGACCGTCACAGCAATGCAGCGCTGGGGATTGTACTACAGTACGTTTCCCAGCCAATATTTCAACAAGAAACGATGTGAGATTAACAACCACCATGTATGTAATATCCCGTGCTGCGTTCTGGACAAAAATTGTTCCATAAAGAACGGTCCGGGAAAGGATATACTCGCATATGGCAGAAAGAGATCGTTCTGTAGAATCACAGCCGTTGTTTTAGCCGTGTATCGGTTTCGTATGATTTATATCAAGCACCGCCGCAGAAAGTGTCTTTTAGTGAACGACTGCGGTGCTTTGCCTCGCAAATATGGACACACCGAAGCAGCCCAAATACGTTGTGAGCGTGATTTAATTGCTTTACGCAATTAGAACACGCTCGTTAGGACAGTTAATGAGGTAGTAATGTAAGCTTAATCAATTAAGTTACTTAAAAGTGGTAACACCTCCTTGAGACACAAGATTTACCTCTTTTTGAAGTACAGCCCTTCTATGTTTGTTTGTTTCTTCCTTCATTTGTTCTGATTATTTGCAGGCGCGGTTGTGCCAAACTGAATGTCCTTCTCGGGTACTCACATGCTTTTGCTGAATACAACTGCAGCGTGAGCAAAGCTGCTTAGGAACGGGGCCTGCTATCCAGTGCTGACTTTGTCATGCTTGTTATGTGGAGCACGTTCGAAAAAATGCAGCTGCACATCTGAAACTCCAATGAGTATCATCGTCATCTAAAAGAGAGCGCCGTAGCACCGTTGTGAGACCAGACACGCTTTCTGAATATCTTCTATGGCACCTTCCGCAGTTTGCACAATTTTGTTCAGCATCGAAGTCTCTCACAGGAACCACTTTGCATTAACTGTGACTCCCATCTTACATTTTGATGTGCAAGGGCCTTCTTGCACTACACACGTATGGTCTGCAACAGGATAATTGCAGCAGGACGATTTGGAGCTTGAAACAGTTGTGATTTTGTAATTTTGGCCCTCGTGTACACCGTCTGTGAAACGTAAACAAAAAAAATCTAACACGATATGCTTTTGTAAAGAAGGTCACTGATGGTGAGTAAAGAGAATATACAAGTTCAAGTTTATTCAACATTTTATATCATACATTATATTATTCAACATTTTATATCATACATTATATTATTCAACATTTTATATCAAGTTTATACAACATCAAGTTTATTCAAG
Organism: Ornithodoros turicata; assembly: GCF_037126465.1. NCBI lineage: Eukaryota > Metazoa > Arthropoda > Arachnida > Ixodida > Argasidae > Ornithodoros > Ornithodoros turicata. The sequence goes on along the minus strand of NC_088206.1, from coordinate 29,849,988 downwards.
TTATTTCTTGCACTTATGCGTTTCAGGATACAATGAACGTGCAGGGAGGTCACAAAAGACTACATTTATTGTTTTATGACCTTGCTACAATGACAATATATATTTTAGGAATGACAATGGACAGGTACTCTCTCTAAATTTGTAGCACTCAATTTTAGGTTAGAATGAGCAATGAATAGCAACTTCCCTCCTGGTATTTTCTTATATATGATGAATTTTGAATGTAATGTGATCAAATATGTGTTAATATAGTAATATATATAAGAATATAATATGTGATAAATGAATGTGATCAACAGTAGATGTAAACAACACCAGTAGCCAGAGAAGTGCATTCTCAAGAAATAATTTTCTTCTTATAGCATATATGTGCATGCCTATTAACTGAAACAATTATCACGGTTCTCACGGTTTTAATTTCTGAGAGTGTACTGTAGAGACGGCTTAGATCTACAACAGTTAATACAAGGTATTATATACTGTGAATCCCATGTTAAAAATTCCATGTGACACATACTTTTTGGAGGTGCTGTGGTAATCAAAGTTTGCGGGCATTACGCAGGTTCTGCACCCATTTCTTGAGTATGTCGAGGCAGCTGTGAAGTAACCTGCATTGATGATGATTATTCCAATTTTTATGGTGCATCGACAACAAAGGAAATAATACATCAGAACATTGGTTTGGGTGCAACCAGTTAAAAATGAATATGTTTTTAATAAATGCATTGGACAAATGTTAAAACATCAGTTTAAAACATGGTTTACAATCCCTGTATCTTCTAAAAATTAAAACGATGAAAAACTATTCTAAAAAGAATATGGGGAACTCTTCTAAAAAGAATTATAATTATTATATTGCTGGGTGAAGGAGCCTAAAGTGTAAGGTGTGTTTCTGATGTGAACATGTAAGAAAATATGCAAAACTGAGAGAGGCTAACCACAGTGCGTGCACTGAGGTTGTTCCTTCCTGTAAAGTAGAAACCAGTGGATGAGGAACGTGATACTTACATGTACACCCAGCCGTATCACACTACACAGATTATTCACTGGGTAGCCCTCATGACGAAACCTGTATTGAGAGACCACCCTTAAAAACTGCTTCAAATAGCACGACACGCTACAAATTATTACTATCGTAACAAGCTGACGATACAGCTCAGACAAAGGCGTTATTCAAGTCGCGCCACACCACCGTTACGTAGGATTCTTTGTCACAAATCAAACCAAGGCACAAAACAATACCAATACATGAAAAAAGGTGACAATCGTGGTCTCATTATGACGTAATACCGAACTTGTGCGCGAAGGTAATTCAAAGAAATGAATGTGGCACTTGCTTCCGCAGAGAACACCGTGTACCATGCTAGCAATGCATGCAAAAAAGCGCTCGAGTGCTCGCACATATATTGATGACAACACTACCTGTGTAGTGTAACGTGTTCTTTCAAGCATATTATGCACTCAAACTGTATTTGCCGCCGGGTAAAATGCAAGTGTGCTCGAGTGAACGTCGGAAGAGCGATCAAGCAACCTGCATCCAGTGCTCGTTTTGGGCAAAAAAACACTTCATAATGGTCAACTAAATATACAGAATGAACGCCTATTTATTCCTCGAAAAAGAGTGACTCACCTGTATAAATTTAGGCCCTGTAACCTTGCCAGTACGGTTGGTACGACCGTAATTGCAAGAAGTTGCCATGATCGCTGCGGCGACTGTTGTGAGCACCGTAAGATGGCGGCCGGTTTCTTCACGCTCGCGCTCCCTATCCGCGATCCAGCCTTTTACAATCGAGATCAGTGGTTTCGGCTCACGTGTTTTGCCTCTAGGCATGAAGTAATAGGGTTTCGTTATGCACGTGGTTTTGGAAGGCACTGTAGGACAAACATACACGATTTTCTCTTTTCAGCTGACGTAAAAAAAAAAAAAATCGTAACTGCTGCTATCATGTATTAGTTTTTCATTCGGTACAAGACTGCGGTGGCGCCACAATCAACCCATTATTCGACACGTTTCGGCTCACGTGTTTTGCCTCTAGGCATGAAGTAATAGGGTTTCGTTATGCACGTGGTTTTGGAAGGCACTGTAGGACAAACATACACGATTTTCTCTTTTCAGCTGACGTAAAAAAAAAAAAAAAACGTAACTGCTGCTATCATGTATTAGTTTTTCATTCGGTACAAGACTGCGGTGGCGCCACAATCAACCCATTATTCGACACGTTTCGGCTCACGTGTTTTGCCTCTAGGCATGAAGTAATAGGGTTTCGTTATGCACGTGGTTTTGGAAGGCACTGTAGGACAAACGTTTCCATACACGATTTTCTCTTTTCAGCTGACGTAAAAAAAAAAAAAAAACGTAACTGCTGCTATCATGTATTAGTTTTTCATTCCGTACAAGACTGCGGTGGCGCCACAATCAACCCATTATTCGACACGTTTCGGCTCACGTGTTTTGCCTCTAGGCCTGAAGTAATAGGGTTTCGTTATGCACGTGGTTTTGGAAGGCACTGTAGGACAAACGTTTCCATACACGATTTTCTCTTTTCAGCTGACGTAAAAAAAAAAAAAAAACGTAACTGCTGCTATCACGTATTAGTTTTTCATTCCGTACAAGACTGCGGTGGCGCCACAATCAACCCATTATTCGACACGTTTCGGCTCACGTGTTTTGCCTCTAGGCCTGAAGTAATAGGGTTTCGTTATGCACGTGGTTTTGGAAGGCACTGTAGGACAAACGTTTCCATACACGATTTTCTCTTTTCAGCTGACGTAAAAAAAAAAAACGTAACTGCTGCTATCATGTATTAGTTTTTCATTCGGTACAAGACTGCGGTGGCGCCACAATCAACCCATTATTCGACACGTTTCGGCTCACGTGTTTTGCCTCTAGGCATGAAGTAATAGGGTTTCGTTATGCACGTGGTTTTGGAAGGCACTGTAGGACAAACGTTTCCATACACGATTTTCTCTTTTCAGCTGACGTAAAAAAAAAAAAAAAAACGTAACTGCTGCTATCATGTATTAGTTTTTCATTCCGTACAAGACTGCGGTGGCGCCACAATCAACCCATTATTCGACACGTTTCGGCTCACGTGTTTTGCCTCTAGGCCTGAAGTAATAGGGTTTCGTTATGCACGTGGTTTTGGAAGGCACTGTAGGACAAACGTTTCCATACACGATTTTCTCTTTTCAGCTGACGTAAAAAAAAAAAAACGTAACTGCTGCTATCATGTATTAGTTTTTCATTCGGTACAAGACTGCGGTGGCGCCACAATCAACCCATTATTCGACACGTTTCGGCTCACGTGTTTTGCCTCTAGGCATGAAGTAATAGGGTTTCGTTATGCACGTGGTTTTGGAAGGCACTGTAGGACAAACGTTTCCATACACGATTTTCTCTTTTCAGCTGACGTAAAAAAAAAAAAAAAACGTAACTGCTGCTATCATGTATTAGTTTTTCATTCCGTACAAGACTGCGGTGGCGCCACAATCAACCCATTATTCGACACGTTTCGGCTCACGTGTTTTGCCTCTAGGCCTGAAGTAATAGGGTTTCGTTATGCACGTGGTTTTGGAAGGCACTGTAGGACAAACGTTTCCATACACGATTTTCTCTTTTCAGCTGACGTAAAAAAAAAAAAAACGTAACTGCTGCTATCATGTATTAGTTTTTCATTCGGTACAAGACTGCGGTGGCGCCACAATCAACCCATTATTCGACACGTTTCGGCTCACGTGTTTTGCCTCTAGGCATGAAGTAATAGGGTTTCGTTATGCACGTGGTTTTGGAAGGCACTGTAGGACAAACATACACGATTTTCTCTTTTCAGCTGACGTAAAAAAAAAAAAAACGTAACTGCTGCTATCATGTATTAGTTTTTCATTCGGTACAAGACTGCGGTGGCGCCACAATCAACCCATTATTCGACACGTTTCGGCTCACGTGTTTTGCCTCTAGGCATGAAGTAATAGGGTTTCGTTATGCACGTGGTTTTGGAAGGCACTGTAGGACAAACGTTTCCATACACGATTTTCTCTTTTCAGCTGACGTAAAAAAAAAAAAAACGTAACTGCTGCTATCATGTATTAGTGTTTCATTCCGTACAAGACTGCGGTGGCGCCACAATCAACCCATTATTCGACACGTTTCGGCTCACGTGTTTTGCCTCTAGGCCTGAAGTAATAGGGTTTCGTTATGCACGTGGTTTTGGAAGGCACTGTAGGACAAACGTTTCCATACACGATTTTCTCTTTTCAGCTGACGTAAAAAAAAAAAAAAACGTAACTGCTGCTATCATGTATTAGTTTTTCATTCCGTACAAGACTGCGGTGGCGCCACAATCAACCCATTATTCGACACGTTTCGGCTCACGTGTTTTGCCTCTAGGCCTGAAGTAATAGGGTTTCGTTATGCACGTGGTTTTGGAAGGCACTGTAGGACAAACGTTTCCATACACGATTTTCTCTTTTCAGCTGACGTAAAAAAAAAAAAAAACGTAACTGCTGCTATCATGTATTAGTTTTTCATTCCGTACAAGACTGCGGTGGCGCCACAATCAACCCATTATTCGACACGTTTCGGCTCACGTGTTTTGCCTCTAGGCCTGAAGTAATAGGGTTTCGTTATGCACGTGGTTTTGGAAGGCACTGTAGGACAAACGTTTCCATACACGATTTTCTCTTTTCAGCTGACGTAAAAAAAAAAAAAAAACGTAACTGCTGCTATCATGGATTAGTTTTTCATTCCGTACAAGACTGCGGTGGCGCCACAATCAACCCATTATTCGACACGTTTCGGCTCACGTGTTTTGCCTCTAGGCCTGAAGTAATAGGGTTTCGTTATGCACGTGGTTTTGGAAGGCACTGTAGGACAAACGTTTCCATACACGATTTTCTCTTTTCAGCTGACGTAAAAAAAAGAAACGTAACTGGTGCTATCATGTATTAGTTTTTCATTCCGTACAAGACTGCGGTGGCGCCACAATCAACCCATTATTCGACACGTTTCGGCTCACGTGTTTTGCCTCTAGGCCTGAAGTAATAGGGTTTCGTTATGCACGTGGTTTTGGAAGGCACTGTAGGACAAACGTTTCCATACACGATTTTCTCTTTTCAGCTGACGTAAAAAAAAAAAAAAACGTAACTGCTGCTATCATGTATTAGTTTTTCATTCCGTACAAGACTGCGGTGGCGCCACAATCAACCCATTATTCGACACGTTTCGGCTCACGTGTTTTGCCTCTAGGCCTGAAGTAATAGGGTTTCGTTATGCACGTGGTTTTGGAAGGCACTGTAGGACAAACGTTTCCATACACGATTTTCTCTTTTCAGCTGACGTAAAAAAAAAAACGTAACTGCTGCTATCATGTATTAGTTTTTCATTCCGTACAAGACTGCGGTGGCGCCACAATCAACCCATTATTCGACACGTTTCGGCTCACGTGTTTTGCCTCTAGGCCTGAAGTAATAGGGTTTCGTTATGCACGTGGTTTTGGAAGGCACTGTAGGACAAACGTTTCCATACACGATTTTCTCTTTTCAGCTGACGTAAAAAAAAAAAAAAAACGTAACTGCTGCTATCATGTATTAGTTTTTCATTCCGTACAAGACTGCGGTGGCGCCACAATCAACCCATTATTCGACACGTTTCGGCTCACGTGTTTTGCCTCTAGGCCTGAAGTAATAGGGTTTCGTTATGCCCGTGGTTTTGGAAGGCACTTTAGGACAAACGTTTCCATACACGATTTTCTCTTTTCAGCTGACGTAAAAAAAAAAACGTAACTGCTGCTATCATGTATTAGTTTTTCATTCCGTACAAGACTGCGGTGGCGCCACAATCAACCCATTATTCGACACGTTTCGGCTCACGTGTTTTGCCTCTAGGCCTGAAGTAATAGGGTTTCGTTATGCCCGTGGTTTTGGAAGGCACTTTAGGACAAACGTTTCCATACACGATTTTCTCTTTTCAGCTGACGTAAAAAAAAAAAAACGTAACTGCTGCTATCATGTATTAGTTTTTCATTCCGTACAAGACTGCGGTGGCGCCACAATCAACCCATTATTCGACACGTTTCGGCTCACGTGTTTTGCCTCTAGGCCTGAAGTAATAGGGTTTCGTTATGCCCGTGGTTTTGGAAGACACTTTAGGACAAACGTTTCCATACACGATTTTCTCTTTTCAGCTGACGTAAAAAAAAAAAAAAAAAACGTAACTGCTGCTATCATGTATTAGTTTTTCATTCCGTACAAGACTGCGGTGGCGCCACAATCAACCCATTATTCGACACGTTTCGGCTCACGTGTTTTGCCTCTAGGCCTGAAGTAATAGGGTTTCGTTATGCCCGTGGTTTTGGAAGGCACTTTAGGACAAACGTTTCCATACACGATTTTCTCTTTTCAGCTGACGTAAAAAAAAAAAAAAACGTAACTGCTGCTATCATGTATTAGTTTTTCATTCCGTACAAGGTGGCGCCACAATCAACCCATTATTCGACACGTTTCAAATCACGCGTTTTGCCTCTAGGCCTGAAGTAATAGGGTTTCGTTATGCACGTGGTTTTGGAAGGCACTGTAGGACAAATGTTTCCATGCACGATTTTCCCTTTTCAGTTGACGTAAAAAAATAACATAACTGCTGCTATCATGTATTAGTTTTTCATTCCGTACAAGACTGCGGCGGCGCCACAATCAACCCATTATTCGACACGTTTCGAATCACGTGTTTTGCCTCTAGGCCTGAAGTAATAGGGTTTCGTTATGCACGTGGTTTTGGAAGGCACTGTAGGACAAATGTTTCCATGCACGATTTTCTCTTTTCAGCTGACGTAAAAAAATAACGTAACTGCTGCTATCATGTATTAGTTTTTCATTCCGTACAAGACTGCGGTGGCGCCACAATCAACCCATAATTCGACACGTTTCGAATCACGTGTTTTGCCTCTAGGCCTGAAGTAATAGGGTTTCGTTATGCACGTGGTTTTGGAAGGCACTGTAGGACAAATGTTTCCATGCACGATTTTCTCTTTTCAGCTGACGTAAAAAAATAACATAACTGCTGCTATCATGTATTAGTTTTTCATTCCGTACAAGACTGCGGCGGCACCACAATCAACCCATTATTCGACACGTTTCGGCTCACGTGTTTTGCCTCTAGGCCTGATGTAATAGGCTAGTAGGTCGTGCTCGGTTGTAAAAGGCTGGATCGCGGATAGGGAGCGCGAGCGTGAAGAAACCGGCCGCCATCTTCCTGTACCCACAACAGTCGCCGCAGCGATCATGGCAACTTCTTGCAATTACGTTCGTACCAACCGTACTGGCAAGGTTACAGGGCCTAAATTTATACAGGTGAGTCACTCTTTATCGAGGAATAAATAGGCGTCCATTCTGTATATTTAGTTGACCATTATGAAGTGTTTTTTTTTTTGTTGCCCAAAACGAGCACTGGATGCAGGTTGCTTGATCGCTCTTCCGACGTTCAATCGAGCACACTTGCATTTTACCCGGCGGCAAATACAGTTTGAGTGCATAATATGCTTGAAAGAACATGTTACACTACACAGGTAGTGTTGTCATCAATATATGTGCGAGCACTCGAGTGCTTTTTTGCATGCATTGCTAGCATGGTACAGGTTGGGACAAAACTTTACGGAACACGCGAGCGACGTACTCTTTCTCCGGTGCGACACCCTAGCGGCTGCCGGAAGCGAGTGAGTTCACTGTTTCGGCGGGGTGGAGGGGTGCGCTGTTAGCGACACACAGCGATAACTTCCCAGGCACGCATAAGCGACACTGGAACCTGGAACCACCGCTGTGTGTCGCTAACAGCGCTTCCGTCCCAGAGCCAGGCCCCCACAGCTCCCCCTCTTCGCGGCTCTAAAAAAATGTTTGCACGTCATAAACACGTGGTATTACTCCGTCAGGCATCATAGTTGATACCCATTGGCCGAAGGACATTGCGCGCTCCGCTATTGGTTGGCAAAGTTTCAAAAGAGCATTCTTTCGCGGGCTGCCTGTCTGGCGGGCAGTTACGAGAAGAGAAGGGAGAGAAGTGGCAGCGGCGTCTCGCGTCTCGACAATGTCAGTTGACACCACGGTATGATGGCATTGTTCAAAGAGAAGTCCCAGATTTGTTCGTGTGTCAAAGTGACTCAGCGCATGTTGTGATGTTTCCCAACACAAGTATCCTACGTACGAACAGTCTCTCGAGTTCAGAACTGGAATGCAGCTCACGCCTGAGGAACACTTGTGAGCGCCGTCGCATTTTCAAATGCAGTCACAACGGAGACAGGATTCGGTGTCCGTGCGACAAGCATTGCCCGCTTCGTTGAAACCTTCGCACTGCAGCCAACGAAAGGAGATGCTAACCGTGAAATCGCGTGCACTCCTGTGATCGTCGCTTACTTCTGGGAGTAGTGTGTGTGTGTGTGTGTTTTCGTGTTCGAACTTGGTCAACGAACGCAACGATTTGGACTCTGTAGGCACGGTGAATATTTGTGTCAGAGTCTTGATTATTGAATCAGTACGATGTTTCAAATAAATGTCTATTTTGTCAAAAAATTGCCTAGTTGTTCTGGAATACGGAATAACAAGCGTCGGGCATGAAAACCAGTAAAAGTAAAAGCCGATGGTAGCCAGCACTGGCCAGTACCGGGCCGAAAGGCGAGCCAAACTGAGAGACTCCTGATTGGCCGAAAGGTAGGCATCATAGTTCATTTTCATTGGTTGCAAGTCCAGTGTTGCCTGAATTATCTCAAACTATGGGCTCTATGGGGAGCTGTGGGAGCCTGCCAGAGCCATTTATAGGGAGAGTTTGGCCATTCTCTGATCTTTTGCCGCTTCGTGGGTGGAGCCTATTTTAAAGTCAGAGTCGTCGTTGCGCCGCCGAAAAAGCCTGAATCCAAGCAGAATCCGCTTATCAGCCATCTGATGTGCGCCATATTGATGCTGTCCGTCAGTTTTGTTGTCGCAATGAATGCAATCTACAGGAATAGCCGGCTCATGACCCGCAGCCGCCTGTGATAAGAGGGGCTTTGTTCCAAACTCAGAGAGTTCAAGGACGAAGGGCTTTCGAAGGACGATGTACGCACGTGTGTTCCCCCTTGCATCGTAAACAACGATCAGCACCAATATGGCGTCGGCGACCGGCTGACAACGGGACAACAATAGAGCACGGCGAGGGAAGTGGCTTAGCCGTGACGTCGCATGACGCGCTTCAAGTTAGGCTCCTCCTAATGGCCAAACTCTCCCTATAAACGGCTCTGATCCGTCCACCCCTTCGAAACAGTGGACTCACCCGATTCCGGCAGCCGCTAGGGTGTCGCACCGAAGAAAAAGTACGTGGATCGCGTGTTCCGTAAACTTTTGTCCCAAGCTGTACACGGTGTTCTCTGCAGAAGCAAGTGCCACATTCATTTCTTTGAATTACCTTCACGCACAAGTTCGGTATTACATCATAATGAGACCACGATTGTCACCTCTTTTCATGTATTGGTTTTGTTTTGTGCCTTGGTTTGATTTGTGACAAAGAATCCTACGTAACGGTGGTGTGACGCTACTTGAATAACGCCTTTGTGTCTGAGCTGTATCGTCAGCCTGTTACGATAGTAATAATTTGTAGCGTGTCGTGCTATTTGTAGCAGTTTTTAAGGCAAAAGTGGTCTCTCAATACAGGTTTCGTCATGAGGGCTACCCAGTGAATAATCTGTGCAGTGTGATACGACTGGGTGTACAGGTAAGTATCACGTTCCTCATCCACTGGTTTCTACTTTACAGGAAGGAACAACCTCAGTGCACGCACTGTTGTTAGCCTCTCTCAGTTTTGCATATTTCTTACATGTTCACCATAAGAAACACACCTTACACTTTAGGCTCCTTCACCCAGCAATATAATAATTAGAGATTATAATTCTTTTTAGAAGAGTTAGCCATATTCTTTTTAGAATAGTTTTTAATCCTTTTAATTTTTAGAAGATACAGGGATTGTAAACCATGTTTTAAACTGATGTTTTAACATTTGTCCAATGGATTTATTAAACAACATTTTTAACACCAGTTTTAACTGGTTGCACCCAAACCAATGTTCTGATGTATTATTTCCTTTGTTGTCGATGCACCATAAAAATTGGAATAATCATCATCAATGCAGGTTACTTCACAGCTGCCTCGACATACTCAAGAAATGAGTGCTGAACCTGCGTAATGCCCACAAACTTTGACTACCACAGCACCTCCAGAAAGTAAAGGCATATGTGTCACATGGGATTTTTAAAGGCATTCACAGTATATAATACCTTGTATGAACTGTTGTAGATCTAAGCAGCCTCTACAGTACACACTCAGAAATTAAAACTTGTCAGGGAACTGTGATAATTGTTTCAGTTACTAGGCATGCACATACATGGTGTCCCAGAAAACGTGTCATTGAATTATAATAAAAAAACTACACCACCTAGAGTCATGCGGTCAATGGCATTTGTTCTTACTGGGTTTTTGCCACCTCCTCATGTGAATGTCGTGTAACGTAAGTTTACTTATGTAAATTTTTGCGAGCTTAAGTCGGAAATTTGCCTAGTAATGGTTACTTTTTTACCCCACCAATGTGAAGAGCGTGTCTAATTTAGTCAAATTAATGATAATTGACAGGAGTATTCAGGAGCTATCCCATCGGAAAAAATAGCCGAACATCATGCTCTACGGAGGTCGCACAGAATAGCGCACGATGAATTTTTCAGCGCAATCTTTGTCACTCCGACAAAAAGAGGTTGGAAACCCAGCCCTCCCCGACATCGCAGAAAGAGATAAAACAGGAACGGCTTATCACGTCCGACTTTCGCTGGGATAATGCTTTCCCTCTCCCAATTCTAGGAACTGTTTCTTTTTCTACTATCACTCTGTGGGCTGGCTTCGGAACCTCCTTTCGTCACACTGAGAGCGATTGCGCTCAAAAAGTCATCGCGCGCTATGGTCGGGTGCTCCGAAAAACATGATATTCGGCTATTTTTTTCGATGGGATAGCTCGTGAATGTCACTGTGAATTATCATGAATTTGAGTGAATTCGGCACGCTCTTCATATTGGTGGGGTAAAAAAGTGACCTTTACTTGGCAAATTTCCGAGTTCAGTTCGCAAATATTTACAGAATTAAAGTTGGAGTACATGACGTTCACATTAGGAGGTGGCAAAAAGCTAATAAGAACAAATGCTGTTGACCGCATGATTCTAAGTGGCGTAGTTTTTTTATTATAATTCAATGACACGTTTTCTGGGACACCCTGTATACGCTATAAGAAGAAAATTATTTAATGAGAATGCACTTCTCTGGCTACTCATGTTGTTTACATCTACTGCTGATCACATTCATTTATAACATATTATATTATCACTCTTATTATATTATCACATATTCGATCACATTAAATTTAAAATTCAGCATATATGAGAAAATATGAGGAGGGAAGTTGCTATTCATTGCTCATTCCAACCTAAAATTGAGTGCTACAAATTTAGAGAGCGTACCTGACCAATATCATTCCTAAAATATATATATTGCCATTGTAGCAAGCTCACAAAACAATAAATGTAGTCTTTTGCGACCTCCCTGCACGTTCATTGTATCGTGAAACGCATGAGTGCAATAAATAAATCTTGAACTTGAATAAACTTGATGTTGTATAAGCTTGACATAAAATGTTGAATAATATAATGAATGATATAAAATATTGAATAAACTTGAACTGGTATATTCTCTTTACTCATCATCAGTGATCTTCATTACAAAAGCATATCGTGTTAGACTTTTTTTGTTTGCGTTTCAGACTGGGTACACGAGGGCCAAAATGACAAAATCACAACTGTTTCAAGCTCCAAATAGTCCTGTTGCAATTTGAAGACCATACGTGGAGCTGCATTTTTTGGAACATGCTCCACATAACAAGCATGACAAAGTCAGCACTGGATAGCAGGACCCCGTCCCCAAGCAGCTTTTCTCACGCTGCAGTTGTATTCAACAAAAGCATGTGAGTGCTGGAGAAGGACATTCAGTTTGGCAGAACCGTGCCTGCAAATAATCAGAACAAATAAAGGAAGAAGCAAACAAACATAGAAGGACTGTACTTCAAAAAGAGATAAGTCCTGTGTCTCAAGGAGGTGTTACCACTTTCTAAGTAACTTAATTGATTAAGCTTGCATCACTACCTGATTAACTGTCCTAACGAGTGTGATCTAATTACGTGAAGTAATTATTTGGGCTGCTTCGGTGTGTCCATATTTGCGAGGCAAAGCACCGCTGTCGTTTACTAAAAGACTCTTTCTAAGGCGATGCTTGATATAAATCATACTAAACGCATACACGGCTAAAACAACGGCTGTGATTCTACGGAACGATCTCTTTCTGCCATGCGAGTATATCTTTTCCCGGACCGTTCTTTATGGAGCAATTTTTGTTCAGAACGCAGTACGGGATATTATATACATGGTTGTTGTTAACCTCAAGTCGTTTCTTATTGAAATAGTGGCTGGGAAACGTGCTGTAGTACAATCCCCAGCGCTGCACTGCAGTGACGGTCTAGTTTCGGAATGCAAAACATAACGTAACTAAGAATCGAACGGCAGGACACCTGTGAAACACTGTTAGGATACATCAGTATACTGGTACCTTACAAAATTGTGTGATGACAAACAACGATCAATGCTAGCAGCGCAATAAATACTCACAATCTCTGTTGCCTCCCATTGTTTTCTATGGGCACACACAGCACTTTAGGGCCCACCAACATGGCGGCCCGAAGGCACGCCTCTCCCCCACGAGCCCCTCTCCCATGCGCGATCCAGCCTTTATACATAGAGATCAGTGGGTATCACTGATCCCTATAGTAATAGGCTGGATAGCTGATTGAGGGTGCAACCGTACTATGGTGGCTCTAGTCACCATAACCGTACGGTCATCGGCCGCCATCTTGGAAAGCTCAAAACATTGCCGTCCGCGACTCAGCTGCATATTCTTTCTACATGACCATAGCACTTACAAAGAGTTTCATTCAAATTTTTGTAAGTGCTATGGTCATGTAGAAAGAAAATTAAAAATAAAAAATCTCGCCCCATGCATTTTCAATGGCCTATTCCACACAAACACCGCCATTTTTTCTTGTGTCAGCTTCACATTCATATCACTTCACATAGGTGGCGCTGCCTACAACGATGTTACATGCCGATGCACCAATCCTCTTGTTTCAGTCTAGTTCTGTATACTGGTGCCACCTGGGGAGCTATTCTCGATGAAGTAATGCGTGCATTACTTCGTTTGCAAGCTATCATTGGTCGCCGAGCGAAGAAGGCGTGAAGATACCTCACGCGCACGCAACCAATGCTAAAGCAATTTATAGCGAATTCGGGTGGTCATTTCGTAGCAAAACGGCCGAGCGCTCGGAAATTGCTAGGTCAGCGACCGAGCTGGATCACGTGACCGTTGCCACCCGAACATGATTGTTAGGAATCTAGCGGCTTTAGGTACATGGATCACGCTAGGGGCGTCGCGGTCGCAAGTCTTCGAGTTCTGTCGTCTGCTAAACCACGTGATTTCAACATGCGGGCCAATGAGGGCACTCGCCACCGTTGCAGTGCGGATGTGACGACACCGGATACAGTTGAGCAATCTGCTGCTCGATCGTTGTGAGGCCGGGCAAAAAAAGTGCTAGCTGGGTCATTCCACGCCAAACGACCCGGAGGCGTCGCTCGACCCCCTCAAATTCTTATGAAAAAAATTGTATGAGCTCTTTATTGTGTATATAACATCGGCCAGAAATTCTAAAGTGCAATTATTAACCCTCTCGAGTTTTATAGCCCTCTCAAGTTCCGCTAAATGCCACAAACCTTATTTTACGTATGATTTTTTTCTGAAGCTTCCATGACACTCAGACGCGTTCTGTAAACTGTGAACTCCGTGCAAGGAACATGTTTATACAACCTAGGCATACAAATTCAGATTGCTTATAATTACGACAGTTTTTCTGAGACGCGAAGATGGCGAAAAAATGTGATAGTACTTTGGAGTGCTGAGCGTCTGTTTTTAGCCTGATCGCCACGAAAAAAAAATTACATGGTAGCCAATACATGTGCCAAGCTAAGTACCAAAAATTAACGTCGCAGCTATAACGGTTTCAGAGTAAACAAATAAAGAAAACGTCAATTTTCCAAAAAATGCCTATATTCACCCCAAAAATTCGCGTTGTGGAGGCCGAGATAGAAAATTTCCGACAGTGCAGACGGTTAGTACAACACTTCTTCTCAAACATGTCGAAAAATCTCGAGGGTTATATTTTTTTAAACGCAAGAAATTAATTTTTACATTGCACACAGTGCGCGTGCTCACGGCGCCCGTGCTGTGACCCTTCCGTTCGCCCAAGAGAAGGAACACAGTCACACTGTTTTTTTTTTTTTGATTGGGTGTTAGCGCCGCGAAGCAACTGTGGCTATGAGCGACGTACAGATGTGGGCAGACGGAGAGAGGATAGCAGGAAGGAGTGGGGGACAGTGGGGTTAGTATGCGTCCTGGGCCGACTTCAGGGGGAACTGTGCCGACATTCGTCTGGAAAGTCTTCGGAAAACCCAGGGAAAACCTCAGACAGCACAGCCGGCGGTAGGATTCGAACCCATCACCTCCCAGTCTTTCAGCACGACCTTGGTTACCACCAACGAGCGGACGCCTTAGCCCACTCGGCCATGCCGCTGGTCAGTCACACTGTGTTCTTCTATTTATATTGCACTTGAGAGCTCAAAATGTGATCAATCACAACGTTATAAAGTTACTACAAACTTGCTAGACATGCGGCAACACAGTATGTACAATTTTGTCTTAGGGAAAGCATGTATGTCCCAAGCGGACACTTGAGTTTGACGAAGTTGTGGAATCCCCTTGCGCCGGGGATGGTTATGGCCTTTTCATATGTGTCAGAGAGCTCATCCAAAACCTTGTACCGCACACAGTCCAAAACCAAAGCTCATCCAAAACCGCACACAGTATGTTACATCCGGCTTTCCCAAAAACACGAAAAATATACATATGCTTGAGGCAATATGCCGTGCTTCCCGCGCGTTAGGCACTCGCAAAAGCTGACACGTCCTGCTGGTCGAAGACAACGGCGAACAAGGTGCACGAAAATATTCCAAGAGGGGTATTAGTACATCGTGAACTGCACAGCGGGTTTTATGAGCCCGATCTGGTGATACCATCGTTGGCGGTTGTAAACTGGCGGAGTTTTCCTCCTTGTCTCCAGCGCTGCGCGCACAGCTGTGTCTGGAGTTTCGTGCGACAGTCTTTCACACCTTACAATGGATGACAGCTTGCCTGGTCCAAGTAGACGGATAACAACTCTGCCAGGAGAACCAAGGTACGTGCGTATAATTATGCAGTTGTGAAGAATGTCTAACTGAAACAGAAAAAGAAAAATTACCGTAATCCTCCCTTGATACCTCAGTGGCTCGCACACACTATAGCTTTTAGGGCATTTTCTCTTGTAGGGAAATGTGTCATGACTCATAAGGCATACAGTCAACCCTCGATTTATGAACCTTCGATTTATGAATTCCCTCGTTTTATGAACACGAGCACCAGGAACCAAACTTTTTACATATGCATTCTTCCCTCGTTTTATGAACCTCGATATCCGAATAATGAATGGAATTTCTGGGAACCAACTAGGAGTTGCCCACCGTTTTTGCCCTCAATTTATGAACGGATCGTTCCGAGGTCAACAGAAACCTTCAAAGGGATTATTCCATGGTCTGACGCCTGAATGGACAAAACGTTTTCCAGGTATTGCACCCTCGGTTCTTAACCCCTCGAAATCCGAACAACAAACGGGTTTTCCGGGGTCGCACAAGGGGCGACGAAGTGCCGCTGTCACCCGGAGATTAATACGTAAACGAATGTTAAAAATCCCGGAGGAAATCCGGGACCAGTCGAGTGCGAATGTGCTGACATCTCTTCTTTCCAAGATTGACACAGCGGAAGGTCCAAAGCAAAATTAAACAATTTAGTATTGCATAATAAACAGAGTGTGAATGTGCTAAAGTCTGTTCTTTGTGAGATTGGCACAGCAGAAGGCGTGGTCGAAAGCAAAACTACGCAATATAGTACATTATAAACACAATCCCAACTCGGAAATACTGTTCCATTTGCTCGATAGTACTCACTTCACGGATTTTTCGATTTATGAATCCCTCGATTTATGAACAATTTTTCGGGGAACCGATGTTCATAAATCGAGGGTTGACTGTATATATTTTGTTTGGCACCGATAACATTGTAGCGCCTGGACGTCAGACAGGGTGCGTAACGCTGAATCTGTGCAATGATTAGCATTTTCACTTAGGCCTGTTACTCGTATAGAAGAGCTCACGACGACTGCACGCTGAATGGCGCTCGAATGCAGCCTCAAACTGTGCGCTTTTATGTTCACAGTACTTCTGATGAGAAAGGAGCATTGCCACCTTGCTCCTTTGGACTACTGGGCTGTCACAAGAGGACAGCAACGAGGGAGATATCACTACGGTGCTTCGGGGAGTTGACTAAGGAACAACGGAAGTTGATATGCCTCCGTATACAAGGCGCACACCCGATACAGTTGCGGATATGTGTGCTCACCACCTCAACATGTATTTGAGAAAATACATGTCAAGTGTCGCTCCCAAAAGCTGCATCAATCCCTTGCATCTACACACAACTACACGACGAGGTACGAAGACGGTGACCATCACATTGTGCGAGAGATTTCCACATTTGTCACTCGTGCCTGGCAATCGCATCTGCCCTTCATGTTACATGCATATTCTTAAGACCAACCCTGAGATAGCAGTCGCTGAGCAAGAGCCTGCCAAGGACTCCGCGTCAACGTGCCCACTCGTCGTCTTCATCCTCAGCATCGCCCCCACTCGCATCGGGTCCCCTGCCAGAGGAAGGTACTCTGGACTCTCTTAATGCTTCTCTCGGAGCCGTCAGTGAAACCCCTGTCAGGAAGGACCGTAGTTACAAAAGACGTGAGCCATGCGTGGAGAAAACGTTGAAGATAATTCAAAACCGATTCAAACACATGATATCCAAAAATTTGAATGTGAAGCCACGACAAGAACTCGATGTTTTTTCACGGGAATACCGCGTTCTGTTATCTGAAATTAAAACAGCTACCCAAAAAGCAACGTCCCGAGGGAAGAAAGTTTCGCTTCTGACCCTGGCACCAAAATCCTGGACGAAAAGAAGGATAATGAGGTTCTTTGGTGTAACCGGTACACACACAGTACGCACACAAAATGATAAGAATCAAAGGAATGGCATAACCGAAGTAAAATAGGGAAGTCGACAATTATATGCTATGTAACCTGTCCGTATTCCGCATAGTAGCGGCCGTGACTAGTAGGTGAAGATATATTTTTTTTATATTTGGCTGCGATTCGTGATATCGCTTTGTGAGATGACGAGAGGTGTGATCTTTCGCCACGAAATGTGGTCATTTCACTAGTTTATTTCAGTCGTCTCCATCGCATTACGCGGCGCTGATTGCCCACAGTTTGTCGTGAGACGATCGTTGCATTTGCGAGTAAACGGAGGAAATCAATCCCAAGAAATTGCATTTGCATTGCAAAATAGTTATCGTGCGACAAAAATTCCTCGTAGCAAAATGGATGCGACAGTACTCCTTTCCCTTGCCTACATAATAAACATTTACCGTGGTGGTCGTCGAAGACGTTTCGGCAACACACCGGGCCGCGTTTCCATTGAATGCCGTACCCGAAACCGAACGCGATTCTGCGCCCGACGCGTTAACGCGGTACCGCACGCGAGCGTGTTGCTTTTTCTGGAAACGGGTTCGTCGACCCGGGTGACCCTTTTCTTCGAGTCTTAAGTAAATTTTCGTTCGAAAAATATTCGTAACTTTTAATATCCGCGACATAAAGAATTCGCATTATGTTATACTGTATACAGAAAATATCAATCCATTCGATTAAATTCCCTGACATCGTGAAAGAGTGCTCGTCAAAGTGAGCGACCTAAAGCTTGCGTATTGTGAAATTGTACATTCTACAACACTGATCATAAATCGCAACACTTGTTCAAATTGTGATTAAACTCTTACCGCTGTGTGGTAGTCAACACTTCTCCTTAATGTGGATCGATAAATTTTAGCAATTAATCCACAATCAAATATCTTGTATAGTATGTGTAAGTATAGGCTCAACTTTTTAATCTATATCTTTAGAAAAATGCAAGAAATAGCGTGCAGTTTTGATTTTGAAAATTTAAAGAAGAAAATTATCTTTAGTGTGGAATTTGCGTGTTACAACGTTAAGAGCTAAAGACTTATAAAATTAAAGTATGGCCTTTCCATTTGTAGTGCCCAGATGCCATGACACTAAAATAATGTGATAGGTTTTCTGTATGGTTACGTGAAATCTCGAGTATATTTTGTGAATTGGATCTACGTTTATGTGTGACCTGCGCTGATCTGGTTATTATAATTAATATAACATATCTTCCATTGTGTTTATGCATAACGCTCATCTTCATTGTACATTGGTTAAACACTTCTGATGGCTGTTGTGTGATCCGCTTCTCCCAAAATCTGATTGCCACTTGGAAATTGTTTCATATACGTTTGTGTGCCGTGTGTTACGAAGACTACGTGATTAGAAATGTAGACTTGGCCTGTACGTCGTGCTCGTAAAATCTTTCGTTTGCATTGTGGCATCTGATAATAGATTCGCTTTTCGCGAAGGCTTCGTATATCTCCCAGGCAGTGAACCCCAATGCGATTGTAAAAGTTGTCGCGAACGACCCGCCGCAATCAGTTATCTTGCCTTATTTCCCGTTTTGCCATATCTTGGCCCCCACTGCAAGCCTTGGACGGCTCCTTTTTCCTACTCAAACAATGGACAACTGTGTTGACAAAAATATTTATTTATTTGTTCCGCACTCCAATCGGGTTGCTTGTCAAAGAGGCCTTTTCTTCTTTTACTAAGTCTGGGATAGTGCAACTGATTGAGAAATATACATGCACTGTGGAATTTAATTCATGAAATATGATAAGTTTTCACATGAGATTAGAGATCCTTTTTTGTAATCATAGACCGATGTATCATGGCTCTAAATTTCAATGACCGATCCTTCTCCGGCAATTCTATCCATCGGGTGTTGAATTTGTACAGAGTGTAGTCGAGTAAAACCTATTTGGTGGTCAGGTCTCATTCCATATGAGAATTCTTACACAAATTGTGGAATATTCGTTTCCTTAGCGATCATTGTTCTCAGTCTAGCCATGCTAAATGTAAAGTGTTTTTCATTGTGATGCGAAGAATTCATTATAATGATGACAAAGATTACAATTATTGTTTCATTTATACACTTGTTTATTTCGATAAATTACAGTTCTATTTCAAACTCTGAAGTTTTCGTTTGTTGTCTTCATTGATGAATTCCGAAGACATTAAATAGTTTATTCTGATTATTGGGCGCTTGAATCCAGCGTTGATTAATGCAGGCGCTATGTTGTCGCCGTGTTTGTATTGCTTCAACAACTTGCACTTTGTCGCGATGAATTTGCAGAGTCTCTTATTGATGCTTCCTTTCTTTGTATGAAGGTTCTTGAATGGCGTACAAGAGAGTATTAGATGAAAATCGTCCGG
Organism: Ornithodoros turicata; assembly: GCF_037126465.1. NCBI lineage: Eukaryota > Metazoa > Arthropoda > Arachnida > Ixodida > Argasidae > Ornithodoros > Ornithodoros turicata. The sequence continues at coordinate 29,830,318 of NC_088206.1, read as the reverse complement.
TGGTCCACCGCAATTGATATGTTTGTTGAGTTTCAACAGGTGATAATACATCAGACCTTGTACGACAATATTAAACTTCTGTTGATTCGACATCGTTGCAGAGACTGGTAGAAGAAAATAATTGCGTTGCCGTGGTAGTGGAATATATCACATGATAAGATTTTATGTACTTTCCATCTCAGATATGTGTAATTTCAACAAATCCGTAATGAATCGTGCGATATAGACCGCTTGTATATGATAATTTGATCCGACTGCTTTCTTGATGTATGCAATGCCCATTGCAATGATTACAATTACATCTGGTCTAGTGTATTTTAATTCTTCGTTGGCAAACCTCAAAAACTCCGCCATCAATCCCAATGGCCCTTCCGACGTTGATGTGCAGATATTTTTATAAGTATTGTAGATTCGGCATATAAATTCTTGCACCTTCAGTTCTGTAGTTTGTACCATATCTCCGAATACGACCATGTCTAGGACGTATTGAAATGCAGCGATAATGAAATCGTTTCGCGGCTCCTCCTTTTCGAAGCAGTTTTTTATCACATCTTCCCATGACTTATGGTATCGAGTACAAAATCTGTCCATCTTTTCAAAGTAGAGCAGTTGTCTCTTCTGTTTTCAAGTGCACGTCTACACTTAATTAAAAGCATATCTATGTTTATTTTATTGATTAAAATTTTATTATCTGATTTAGAATGCTATAATCTCCACCTGTCGTGAGAATTATTGTTTTGATTTTGTTTCAAGTATTCACTCGTCTGATACTCTATGAGTTGTGAACTTACCGCTCGAGATAATTATTGTCTTGTATTTGTTCCAATTGTTCACTCACATGACATAAGTAAGTACCTCTAAGATGGGAATGCCTCATAACTCTGAGTTGCATTTCACATTTGATATTTCTGTGTGGTTCATTATAAATTTCTGTTGCAAGATATTACAAAAATTGATGTAATTAGATCTGTTTCTCGTTTTTGATTGTGTATCGTTGCTACCAATTAATAATTTGGACTTTCTCTACATCTTCAATAACAATATCGCATCTCTACAAACTTAGCCGACTTGTCAACCACTTTGACGAAAGATTTCCGTTTCAGGGAAAGGATGCGAAAAGATAGTGACCCCAGCGAGTGATATCGACATCTATTTGCGCTGCACAATAAAATATATCGCCTTTGAACTCTCTTATCTGACCTCTAGAGCGTTCTGTTTGCTGGACGAAGGAATATAGCCCCCAACCCTTTGAGTGATAAAGCATGCGCGGTGCTATGGTCACATAGATAGAGACATAAAGTCTCCTGGCTTTGAGGAAAAGAATGAAAACAGTGCATATTTTCTAGGTCTTGGATACCTTCATCAAGGTTCGTAGTGTTTGTTAGAAAGAAAATTGTATATTGGTCGATTTTATGATGGTTCAGTGATAGATTATCTTCCTCTATTGTTGTTTGCGTGCCGCCGCGTGTTCCTCTGTTCTTCAGCGTTAAGTCTGTGCTATTTCGCCTTTGATAGATTGATTAGCTATTATTTCTCTATGTTTGGATGTTGCGCAGGTTTGGCTCTCTATTAATTGTAGCTGTTGATTGTGTTGTTTCTCGTTATTTCCTTACGTCTATGCTGTTCACTTAATAAGAAATGTTGAGTAAGTTGAGTAATGTTGGAATATGAAACTGAGATTCCCTATTGCGCTCGAAAAGTTATGACAGATATTCACGGTATTGCATTGATGGTTCTCACGTATAGGAATATTAATTTTCTGATGAGTTTGATTTTCTGAATGATAGATTACTATGTTGTTTTGATTAAGAATAACTTCTTTGTAGTGGTGTAGATTTAATTTCGTCTCGTGTTCGTGTCGTTCTTTATTCTGTTTGTTGGCTAGGAGTGTGCTATGTGGTGAAGTGGAATATCTTCTTTGTATTGGTATAGATTTTATTTCCTCTTGTGTTCGTGTCGTTCTTTGTTCTATTTGTTGGCTTGGAGCGTGATATGTGGTGAAGTGGAATATCTTCTTTGTATTGGTATAGATTTTATTTCGTAGTGGTATAGATTTTATTTCCTCTTGTGTTCGTGTCGTTCTTTGTTGGCTAGGAGTGTGCTATGTGGTGAAGTTCATTTTTAACATGTCTATTTTCTGATGAGTTTGATTTTTTCTTCTGATTTTCCTCTTGTGTTCGTGTCGTTCTTTGTTCTGTTTGTTGGCTAGGAGCCTGCTATGTGGTGAAGTGGAATATCTTCTTTGTATTAGTATAGATTTTATTTCATCTTGTGTTCGTGTCGTTCTTTGTTCTGTTTGTTGGCTAGGAGTGTGCTATGTGGTGAAGTGGAATATCTTCTTTGTATTGGTATAGATTTTATTTCCTCTTGTGTTCGTGTCGTTCTTTGTTCTGTTTGTTGGCTAGGAGTGTGCTATGTGGTGAAGTTCGTCTTGTGTTCGTGTCGTTCTTTGTTCTGTTTGTTGGCTAGGATCGTGCTATGTGGTGAAGTTCGTCTTGTGTTCGTGTCGTTCTTTGTTCTGTTTGCTGGCTAGGAGTGTGCTATGTGGTGAAGTGGAATATCTTCTTTGTAGTGGTATAGATTTTATTTCGTCTTGTGTTCGTGTCCCATAGTCTTCCAGTGTCTCTGCTGTTCACAGTTAATTACATACAACTATCAGAACTTCCCGCTATTGCAAAGATGGTTCTCGCGTATAGGAATATTAGACTTTTTATAATACAACTTATAATTTTGTTTATAATCATATTGATTAAGAATATCTTCTTTGATTGAATGTGGTGATCGTTTTGATATGGAGTAGCTATTATTTCCCTACATGTCGGTTAGGTTCTATATTAATGCTATGTGTTGATTCAAATTATTGCCTTATGTCTGTGCTATTCACTTCAATAGAAATTAAATTTGTGTCACACTGGAATATTAGCTAATGTGCTCGAAATTACTTACACCTATCAGATTCTTACATCTCAGACTTTTTATAATTTTGATTGTAACCGTATTGATTAAGAATATCTTAAATGCGCTATCACTTCTGATTCATTGAAAACTTCCTCTAATAAAAATATTGTGTTTGATTTGTGATACCTATTCAATGCTATTGTATCATACCTGTAATAAGTATTGTTACATGTATTGTTTTCCTTCTATTTCAGATTTTTGGCTAAGTTTTTTCCCATTCACGCAGAGTCATAACATAATTCCTAATGACTTTAATAAATATATTTTCACATGTACTTTTGTGTATGGCTATCCTTTGCATGTAAACTGCACACCTGTTGTAGCTGGAAAATTACGATTGAAGTCGACCCAGGCTGAAAAATGACGAAAGTCGGCGGCACGGGTTGAAAAATGACGAAAGTTGGCGGCCCAGGCTGAATGGTAAACGTGCACGCAGCCCTCCGGCCACGCGACGCCCAAGTAGGAAAATTGTGAAAGAAGTCAGCCCAAGGTGAAGGGTAAGCACGCACAAGTAGCCCTCCGGTCACGCTCCGCCCACCACAGCAGCCCTCCGGTCACGCTCCGCCCACCTGTCACGGGAAGGAAGTCGGCCCAAGTAGGAAAATGGTGAAAGAAGTCAGCCCAAGGTGAAGGGTAAGCACGCACAAGTAGCCCTCCGGTCACGCTCCGCCCACCACAGCAGCCCTCCGGTCACGCTCCGCCCGCCTGTCACGGGAAGGAAGTCGGCCCAAGTAGGAAAATGGTGAAAGAAGTCAGCCCAGGTGGAATGGTTAGCACGCAGCCCTCCGGTCACGCACCGCCCACCACAGCAACCCTCCACCCGAGCACCGCCCTGTTACAGGTGTTGAATGTTTTTTCGGGTGGGTTTTTCTCCTTCACCTGATTGGCATCACAATTCCCAGCACTATTGGCTTTAATAAATATATCTCAACTTGAATGACATTAATAAATATATTTTGACTTGTACTTTTTGTGTATGACCCTTCTTTGCATGTCTCTGCATGTAAACCGCTCACCTGCTGTATCGGAAAAATATGTGAAGTCGGCCCAAGAAGTCTGCCCAGGCTGAAAAATGTGAGAGGATAAGCGCGCACGCATCCCTCCCCCACCGATAAGCGCGCTGACAACCCTCCCCACACGCGCCGCGCAGGGAAAAACACGCGCAGGGCTCAGGGGGTCCATGTCTCTAACTCTCATGGGGCTTGTTTCTGCCCCACCTATTACTACTGATGTGTAAAGAGGGAAATAAAATGCGGGGGGAAAGCAAGAAAATTGACAGACAAAAATATATTTCAATATGTCTAGCGGTATCACATCTCGGGAGCCCCATGACTGCACAGGCCGTATTGTTGCAAGACACAAGGAAGTAAATTCACCAAAACTGACCCACAGCGGCTACCTAGGCAAAGAAATGCTATGTGTGAAGAGTCATTTTAAAATGGAATTGAATATGAATAAATTAAGCTACTCGTTGAATAACCGTAATTGGATACATATACAACATATATTGGAATACAAACATGTACGGTACGTATATGTATGCGTAAGTATAGCGCTTACTCTCTCTTTTTTTTTTTTTTTTGTTCTCCATGTGCCTGGTCTCTTCAAATATATTCAATTTAGTAAAAACATCAATTCGATTTGGAATTCGAACATTGAATTCCATATTTGATTAGGAAATGGAATAGGATATACGATTACTCGCTTCGGTGCTCAAAAATTCAAACATTCACACCGTCCTATATAGTAAAAAGTCAACGTCCGAAGTCAACCAGTTCACGCGTACCAGAAGTGAATTTTCCTCAGGGGACATTTTTTTCCGGGGACGTTTCTTCCAGGGAACATTTCTTCCGGAGACAATTTTTTCCGGGGGCATTTCTTCCGGGGACATTTCTTCCTGGACCCGTGCTCTGGGGAAGGGGATTGGCTTATATTCTTTTCTCTCTCAGCAATAGTATTCACGCCTAGCACTGACAATTGTTTTGTAACAGCCTGCTTTCCGCCCCTAACAGGCTTCGCTGTCATAGAAGTTGTCAGTGGCACTGGGAGACCGAAGTTGATTCGTCATGCGCAGCGAAGGGCGCAATTGTTATGATTCGAGCCTATTGTGATAATTGTAGTTTCATTGTGATAAGTATTATAATAATAACGAATAAAGTTCTATGACATTTGACAGCAGGGCTGCTTGTCCGTCGCGTAGCGAAAAGATTGCAACGAGACAGCTGTTGTACGAAATGCCGCAAGCGTTCATTGTACACGCACGCATTGCTTACTAGGGGTAAAAATAGGATGATACGATTTTTAGCTCTGTACAGTTGTTTCGATCCAAAGCCAATATGTTACTCTGTGGAAACCTTGCAAGAATGTCAGAAATACAAGCGAAGGGACACTCAAGAGCCAAGCTCTAAACAACAGCTTTGTTGCGTTCCCCTGTGATTCTCTCTTACAATGAGAAATGAGATACAACAACCGAAGTAATGTCAACGCGTGCGCATTCTCGTTGTTTTTCCTCGGTCGTTCGTCCTGTGGCCATGTGTCACGTTGACCCGGTTGCAGCAGCACAGTGGATGCCAATCTCCCGTGAGGTGGTCTATTTCCAGGTCTCGCGTAACGGACTGTTACACTGGTTACACACTGGTCATTTCAGATCTATCCGCTGCGCCGTGGAGCACTACGTAGAAGGTAAAGAGCATGTTGGTTGGAACTCATCAAAGGAAGACGTCACCTTTGTCGAGAAACACGCCCCCGGGTAGCGGTAGGGAGGATTTGTGTCAAATAAACCTGGGTGGCTAGTTGAACGCCGTCCGTGTCTGTCGTGTTTGTGTTCGTCCACCATGATGCGTCGCCGAGAAAGCACGAATTCAGCTGAAATCGCCCGCAGAGCGCTGTCCTCACTTCCGCACTTCGTTCGCAGACTATGGCGCAGACGATGTCCCCAGGGGTCAACTGATTTCGGTATTATCGCTGCTGAGTAGAGTTTTCATGCTGCTCTCATTTGGTTTGAGCAACGACCGCTCGTCAAAACGCTTAGGAAACGTTCCTGGGTGGGTTTCCGCGAATCTGCAGTTGTAAATGTAGAAAGGCGCGTGTAAAAAAGGGAAAAATAGATTTCCCCCATTTCCTGTCTTTTTGCTTTTTACGTACATCTGGTAAAAACGTCTGTGATCTTGTCAGCATGCTGGCCGGCATGAGCCCCACGCCATCATCATGTCTTCGTGTGCGTGTGTTGTTGTATTCTTGTATTTTGTTTCGTTAGAACGGATGCGGAAATGTTTTCTTCCCTCTCCTGCAATAATTATACTTGAGCCACTACGCGAGGTATGGTGGCCATAGGCGAGGGGTTCCGCGTGGCATTCGCACTTTAGGAATTAGCTAACTCTGAAATTAGCCGCAGGAATACCGCTGGTAGCCTGAATAACGCGGTCAGTCGGGGACATTTTTGGGGCGGGAACGGGACATTTCGGTGTGGAAGTTTCGGTGTACGGACTTTTTTTTTTTTTTCGGTGATATTGTTTCCTACAACCATTCTTCGCTGTTTGCGAAGGCAACGACGATAACTACTGTCATAATAATAATAATTCGAGGTTTTACGTCGCGAGACAACTGCGATCAGTTACTGTCATGAAACAGGTTCTCCGTTCATGGGCTTATCCCCTTTACTATATACTGAGCCTATACTGATATTATGACAATAACGTGAAGGTAATGGCAAATGCTATGAGCACGATATGGAGAAATGCAACGAAATAAAAGCAAGTTTCTCACAGACACGTAGCTGATTGACGTACTGTCAGTGTGACTTCCCTGAGAGAAACATGCGACGCATATGACACGCTACTGCTATTTCCTTTTCATGTTCACTCCCAAAATCGAAAATTCTCTTTCCACACCCAAGGTCATCGAGTATAGCTTTATAACAGGTTTGCTAGCCAATTTCAGATAGCTTTTAATTATGACACCCAAGTACTCATAACGTTGTACTCGCGTGCTTTGGCCCGAAGAGGACAAGCCACTTCGTCGCGTGACTCAGAAGAGGCACCCGAACATATGTATGTATATCCAATATCTTGTACATCCCCGAAGGAGGAGCAGCAGTCGCCAAGTAAAGATGCTCCAGAGCAGTCGTGTGGTTTGAGCATCTAGACGAGCGAGAAGTTGTCTACACATTGAACACGCGACCATTAGGATATCTCGCGAAACATTCGTCCTGAGTGTCAGCTGGATAGACTGCTTGGAGGGGACCTTGCCCCAGCATGATAAAGTTCCGAGGGGCAGTGAGGCAGACACTCAAGCCCCCACGTAGTAGTTGTGTTAGTGTATATCACACAAACAAACGTCGTTGACTAACAACGCAGTGTGGGGTTGGTATGACATTTCAGACGCGACGGAGCTACGGCAGACGAGGACACTACGGAAAAGGGCGGTGTGGTGCCTTTCCGTCCTTTCCGTACTGTCCTCGTCTGCCGTAGCTCCGTCGTGTCTAAATGCCGTTGATCACACATTTTCCGCGGCACCCTTTTTTTTCTTTTCTTCTTGTCTTGATGGGAAAGTTATGCATCAACTTGTACAACTTCAGGAAGGTGAATTGCATTGTTGCATTTTTGGTGATACGATATGCCATGTAAAACAGTTGAAATGGTTGCAGAAATACCATGTTTTTATTTTTATTTTACTAACTTATTTAACTGACTAACTACTGACTACCACGCCTTTGTGGCTTCATAAGAAGAACTATTAGCTGGAAAGCCACATAAGTAAGGACGCGTACATGTTCACTTGCAAGAGTCAAGGACGTCGGCAGATGGAAGGAACGTTATACGGAAGGTTTTCGAGATCGTGCAATGCGAAACACAAGAATACATAACACAGAAGTAGTCCCACAGCGCTAATCTAATTTTATGAATCCCCCCCCCCCAAAAAAAAGGTAAATTTTATCACGATTTGCTGTTTCTTGTTCTCTCTCTTTCTTTTGTTTTTCTTTTTGCCATAAAAAAAGCATTTGTCCGACAAAATCCCCTTGCCTACATAACGAATGTTTATCATGGTGCAGACGGTACCTGAATTCAGTCATACGCGTTACATTACCGCACACACGTGCATGATTCGGGGACGGTTTTTTCTTTTGTGTGTTTGCGTGTGTGGCTTGACACGTTTCCTTGTCGACAGACAGTGCTGTGCGTAGCGGCGCTACTAACAGAGCAGCTCTTTTCGCTACGTTTTCAGTAGCGGAGGAGCGCTCGAGCTAAATTTCTAACCAATAGCGGAAAAATAATTCCCGCTACAAATTTTGGTAACGTGTCCGATGCTGCTACCGCTACTTTCCGGCTACTTTAGTGGGCAAGACAAAAGAAGTAACTCGTATTCCACGCCATTTCACTTCGACAGGGCAGTACCCGTGTCACAATCCGGCACGACCAAAGTGATATTTTCTAATTTGTGTACGCTCTTATTCTGCCTATAGAATAAAGTTCAGAGCTGGTATCGTCATTTTTCGTGTTTATTGTTCCTGCATAAAACAATATTTTATTGCCTAAGCGTTGTGTGGGCTATACTCATCATGGTTACATGTTCGTCATAAAAAAAAAATAGCTTACGAGGCAGCTTGGCAGTAGCGCCAGTACATATTTCCTTCCGGTAGCGGTACCGCGCTACGTTTCGGAATGAGTAGCGGCGTTTCAGAGGATTAGCGAATAGCGGTACTCCGCTACCTAGCTGCCGACCGAAGGGACAGGACGCAGGCAAGCTGGTGCATAACCCTGTTCCTTCCGTTCGACTTGAAACAATGAAGCAAAAAATAAAAAATAAATAAAGGAACAACACGAAGAAGCGTGTGTTTGGGAGACGGCTCCCTAGCTCGTAGCCTTTTCTGTGTTCACATTCATTGCCTAGCAGTGACAATTCTTTTGTAGGAGCCTGCTTGTTGCCCCTAACAGCTTTATCTAACACGCAGGATGTCAGTGACACTTGCAGTAACCGAACATGATTCAGCATGCGCGGCGAGGTGTGCAACTGTTAAACGTATTGCGATAATTAGGTTCATTACGATAATTATGTTGATACCGATTACAGTTTCCCTTGAGACCATGGCAGCTTGCGCACCGAAGATAGTGCTGCACGAAATGCTACAGTCGTTCATTGTACCGCTAGATTTGGTCCACAGGCGCACTACACGCACGTATCGCTCTCTAGGCGCAAACATAGGGTTCTACGATTTTTAGTTCGTTCACAACAACGATTATGAGCCAAGGCCAATATGTTAGGCCGAGGACACGTTGCGAGAATGCGAGAAAGCAAACAAGGAAGCACACAAGAGACACATTTCGAATAACAGCCTTATGCGTTCCCCCACGATTTTCTTTTACAATTAGACAGGTGACCGAAGGAATGTGAATGGGCGCGCTTATCCATTATTTGTCTCGGTCATCTGTCCTCCTCTGGCCGTGTGCCATGCTAACCAGATTGCAGCAGGTCAGTGTGTCGGAAATCTCGCGCAAGTTGGTCAATTTCCTGCTCTTGCATAACGTATTCAAAGTGTTAGAAGACTTTTGTGGGAGAATAATCTATACGATAACTTTTCACGAGACCGCGGGACGTTGGAGAAGGTAAAAAAAAGAAGAAGACGAGAACACATGGTGAGACTAAAGGAATGTACGGGTCAAATTTCAGGTATGTTAGTACGGGCATTGTGATATTGCTATGAACATGCCCATGCTGAGTTCACCGTACTGCGGAAGCGGCCATTCGCTTGGCGAGGGTAAAACAACGGGATGAGGCAGTGTAGCAAACATAGAAAAAGAGATGGAACACAGCCATTAGAAATTGGTAAATGCATATAATGTTTATGATAACATCCGGGTCGACCTGAACCGCATCACATCGTACACTCTTGGATAGCCGCAAGTGAAAGTTGGCACCACTGTGGTAATCTGAAAAAGTCAAAATGCACAAAAACTTGGCAATGCCCTCATGGGCAGAAATGAAATATCGAAGTGAGATACACAGCAGAAGACAGTTCCAAACCTAGAGAACGCTGTCCATCCTCACACTTTTACTCCTGTGCTGTACCTCAGACTATAAAAAAAAAAACATCGGGGGAGAGTCGTAATACAGGTGCTTCTCAGTCCTGCCTCCAGAGTCAAGGCAATGACACTAGACTAAGACCACTGATGCCTAAGACCATACAAGGGGGGCAAAGACCACAGCTTGGATTGCCTACGGGGAATAACAAATAAATAAGAGCAAGCGCACTGCACCAGTACAGTTACAATCACTTGGTTACAACTTACCGTTTCTCTCTCGCCAACCGCCGACGCAGCTTGCGGACTGATTTCCGACCGCAACTCCGCGGTTTCCGAGGATTCTTGCACGGCCGTGTCATTGCCGCGCGTTTCCAGTTTGTGCGAAGCGGCAGCAGCAACGATACTATGAACGTGCAGCCTACCGCAGTGCAGCGGCGCTTCCAGCCGCCGGACGAAGAAGCCGACGAGACAGCAGCGCCACCCTGTGCGAGCTTAACATTCTGGCTCGCAGCTTCTCATCCTCACGGACGTTCAGTCCAGTTCAGCCTTCGGACAATAAACTGCTGTCCCCAAACTTGGAATACACTCTCATTCCTACACTGGTGACCCGTCCAACGGACAGCAGCAGCAATGCAGCCAGCAGTACCAGGTGACAATGGGGCTCCTAGTCAACCGCCTGCCCCGCCTACTCCCGCAGCCGTAAGCTCCGTCGCTTTCCGCCGTTCTGGCACAGGAACCCGGCGATATGGTTCATTCAAGCGGAAACCCAGTTTCAGCTGGCTGGCATATCACAGCAGCTTACCATGTACCGTCACATCGTCGCTGCCCTTCCTCCCGAGGTTGCGATGGAAGTCGCAGACGTTCTTCAGGCTCCACCACCTCGCGATCAGTACTCCCGTCTCAAGACCGCCATCCTGGATGGCACCACGCTAACTGAGCGGAAACGGCTGCGGCAGCTGCTTAACACCGAAGAGCTGGGCGACCGCCGCCCATCCCAGCTGTTACGTTCCATGGAAGCTTTGCTCGGGGACCACGCCCCCACTTTCGACGCACAGCTTCTTCGCGAGCTCTTCATGCAGCGCCTCCCATCTCAGGTCCAAATGATTCTGGCTGCCGCGTCAAGCCTGCCACTTGCCAACCTCGCAGAACAGGCTGACAAGATTATGGAAGTTGTCGGCCCGGGTGTCTTTACGGTCACACAGCCATCCCCAGATCTTTCGGCCCCCGACGTCAAGGCCCCGCCTGTGCACCGCAAGACGACGTCCACGCACGTCTGGACACCCTTTCTGCCGACGTCTCCCACCTGCGCGCGAGCATTGACGCCCTTGCCAATGCCCATACAGACCGTCGACGACAACCCCTCCGTCGCCGCCGCTCAGGAAGCCGCACTTCCCAATCTCGCCGACGCTCGCCTTCCCCACGCTCTGGAGATTCCACATCCACTCCGTGGTGCTGGTACCACCATCGTTTCGGCGACAGGGCCGAACGCTGTACCCGCCCCTGCGGATGGTCGGGAAACTCCCAAGGGGAGCACTGACGGCGACCAGCAGCACCCCGACTACCCCCACCGGTCGCCTCTTCTATGTCACAGATCGTGCCACTAAGTTACGCCTTCTGGTGGACACAGGCGCAGAAGTCAGCGTCCTCCCTGCTACACCTTCTGACCGGCGTCTCCCGCCCTTATTCCACCTTACGGCGGCCAACAATACCACCATCCCAGTTCTCCGCCAGCAGATTCTCAACCTTAACATCGGCCTACGCAGGAACTTTTCCTGGCTTTTCCTGGTAGCCAGTGTCGGCCAACCCATATTGGGGGCAGATTTTCTGCAGCATTTTGGCCTCACGGTTAATGTGCGGAACAAGCTACTTCTCGACACATGCAAAAAGCTTTCCGTACACGTCATGAACGGCAACCGACCTCCCTGCGCCGACACCGTCACGCTTTCTGCATTGACATCTCCATACGCCTCGATCCTTCGAGACTTCCCTTCTCTCACTCAACCACCGGATTGGACGAGACCCGTCGCGCACGACATTGTGCATCACATCTGCACCACTGGACCACCTGTTTTTGCGCGACCTCGGCGTCTCGCCCCGGAAAAACTCAAAATCGCCCGCACGGAGTTCGAGCACATGCTCGCTATTGGTGTCGCCCGACCTTTCTCCAGCGACTGGTCATCTCCGCTGCATATGGTCCCCAAAAAGACCGGGGGCTGGCGACCTTGCGGCGATAACCGCGCTCTCAACCTCGCCACAGTTCCAGACCGTTACTCCTTGCCTCGCCTGCAGGATTTCACCGTCAACTTTCACGGCTTTACCATCTTTTCTAAAATCGACCTAATGAAAGCATACCATCAGATTCCCGTTGCCCCCGAAGACATCAAGAAGACCGCCATTACCACCCCATTCGGTCTGTTTGAATTCCAACGGATGCCTTTCGGGTTGCGCAACGCAGCACAGACCTTCCAGAGGTTTATTCATTCCGTCACCAGAGGCCTTTCTTTCGTCTTTGCCTATATCGACGACCTGCTTGTTGCAAGTTCTACCCCTGAGGAGCATGCTGACCACCTCCGTCAACTTTTCGCGCGACTGGCCGCTCATGGCATCGTCATCAACGTCCAGAAGTGTGAATTTGGCGTTGAGTCTACCGAATTCTTTGGTCACATGGTCTCTTCCACCGGCATCGCTCCTCTCGCAAGCAAGGTCAACGCAATCACCAGCTTTCCGCAGCCTCAGTCTCTCCGCCAGTTGAGACGTTTCCTCTGTTTAATTAACTTTTACCGGCGATTCATCCCTCACTGTGCCACCACTTTGCGCCCACTAGAAGCTCTCCTCAGTTATCGCGGCGGATCGAAGCTCCTTCCCTGGTCAGCTGAAACCGAAGCCGCCTTCTCGAAGATCAAGGTGGAGCTCAGCGCGCAGATACAGCTGTACCATCCCAAGCATGGCGCTCCGACCGCACTAATGGTGGATGCCTCCAACGTGGCCGTGGGCGCGGCCTTACATCAGAAGTTTGACGACAGCTGGCGCCCTATAGCCTTCTTCAGTAAGAAGTTGAAACCCGCCGAACAGAAATACAGAACGTTCGACCGGGAGCTCCTTGCTGCGTACCTTGCAGTCCGGCACTTTCGCCGCTTTTTGGAGGGCCGAGACTTCACGATCCTCTCGGACCACAAGCCTCTCTCCTATGCTTTTCGCTCTGCTAGTGGCCGCTACTCGCCTCGTGAGATTCGGCAGTTGTCCTACTTGCCGGAATTCTGCACGCAGTTCCAGTATGTGCAGGGAAGCGCCAACGGTCCAGCCGATGCCCTCAGCCGCATCGCGCCGCTCTCTGTACGTGCACATCCGTCTCGCCGGAAGACGTCGCCTCCGCTCAACCCTCCGACCAAGAGCTCCTCCGACTCCGTGAGACGCAGTCGTCTTCCCTAAGGCTGGAAGACATTCCGCTGCCCGGCACGGACATTACGCTGTGCTGCGAAACTTCGACCGGCCGTGCAAGACCTTTCGTGCCAGCAGAGCTCCGGCGCGCTATCTTCGCTTCCATTCACGACCTGTCCAACCCCGGCGCCCGACCTACTCAGGAACTCACTGCCGAGCGCTACGTGTGGCCATCCATGAATGCGGACATTCGAGCTTGGGTGAGGTGCTGCGTCGCTTGTCAGCGCTCAAAGATCCAGCGTCATACCGTCACCCCGCTTGGCAAGTTCGCGCCTCCCGACGCCCGCTTCGATTCCGTCCATCTGGACATAGTTGGTCCTCTTGCCATCTCGCGCGGATACCGCTACCTTCTCACGGCCATTGACCGCTTCACCCGCTGGCCAGAGGCTACGCCCATCACCGACACAACCGCCGAAACCGTAGCCGCCACCTTCCTAAGCAGTTGGATCGCCCGTTTCGGTGTGCCCTCACGTGTAACAACAGACCGAGGTCCCCAGTTTGAAAGCCGCCTTTTCACCGCTTTCACCACTCTACTTGGCACCTCGCGCGTAAGAACAACTTCGTACCACCCTGCAACGGTTTGGTGGAGAGGTTTCACCGGCACCTCAAGGCGGCTTTCATGGCGCATCAGGTCCGCTCCCACTGGACAGATACCTTACCCCTAGTGCTTCTTGGAGTCCGTTCTGCCTTCAAGGCCGACCTTGGCTGCAGTCCAGCGCAGCTCGTCTACGGCTGCAGCCTGCCAAGCCAAGCTCGCCCTCCACCCCTTCCGAGCTCCTCGACCGCTTCCACCGCGTCTTCGACAGCCTCCGTCCCGTACCCAACCCGTGCCAACTCATCCTGCAAGCCCTACGTCCCGCAACAACTTGCCACTGCCACCCATGTTTTCCTCCGCATCGACGGAGTTAAGCCATCCCTCGTTCCCCCTACACTGGTCCCCATCCCGTTCTGCACCGCTCTGACAAAACCTTCCGCATACTCGTCAACGGACGGGAAGAGACAGTCAGCCTGGACAGGCTTAAGCCCGCCTTTCTGGAGAATGCGGACCATTTCGTCTCGTCACTCTCGAACACCACAGACTTCGACTGTACCCCTTCGGCCAACGACTACCAGGCCCGAACACGCAAAACAGTCACCTGGTCCGATCGTTCCTCGCCGTTTTCAGCGCGGGGGGGGGGCACTGTAGCGGCGCTTCCAGCCGCCGGACGAAGAAGCCGACGAGACAGCAGCGCCACCCGGCGCGAGCTTAACATTCTGGCTCGCAGCTCCTCATCCTCACGGACGTTCAGTCCAGTCCAGCCTCCGGACAATCAACTGCTGTCCCCAAACTTGGAATACACTCTCATTCCTACAGCAGTATCAACAGTTCAAATCAGAACACGACAGTCAGCACGGCACGAATGAATCCGTCCCGCAGCACAGCGGCGGCACAGCCAGAGCAGTGCGCAACCAACGTGACGTAACGAACACAAGTGACGCAAGCGCCACCTTTCGCAGAATACTGGAGTTGATCACACGGTAGTTACATGCTCCGCCACCGAAAATCCTGTATAGTTTCGGTTTGGTCGGAATGTTTTGGAATGGCTTGGGAACGTAATAACCTGCGCTATGCTCTTCCAATTATGCTGAAATTTTCAGCAATTGTTTTGCGCATAATTGCCCATCCACTGCCACTTCTAGGCTGGTGTGGTGACATTAGAACACCTCGAAACAGGAAGCCAAAGAAAGGCATTTTTTCATGTTCTTCTGAAGGCGCTTCCGGATTATCGGGGTCATATATCAATAAGAGCGAGACGGTCCACCCTCCACGTATCACAGAACAACACAACGCAACAAATTGTGCGCCGCTATCTGCTCTCCCTTTTGCGCCAGTTTTGTACAAAGACCACCCATAATCGGAGATATTGGCATGTTCCAGGCCTTATGGCGACGCAACCGCATGCCTGGCCGAAAATCGGAAGACGGTCCGCCCGAGTCAAGAATCATAGCTTCCGAATTGCACCAGTTTCACCACCAACAGACGAAAATGAGGGCTACAGGTCTGGTACAAAGTTGCCTCTTTTTTAGGGGGAAGTGAGACCATAGCCTTAAGGCTTGTCCCACCCTCACGAGGATTTCTCAGACTTAGTGTCCTTCACAAGATTCTGTTTCTCACTGGAACTATGGTGAGCTAGAATGACTGGTGTGCTTACCGGCCTATCCAATGCATGGGAGCGCTTGGTCGCGGCTTTGGCACTCGACGACGTGCGATTGTTTACCTGGATGCGCTAAAGCTCGCTGCGCGCCACGCTGAAGGATTTTTGTTGGGATCCGAGGTACTCTTCTGTTTCGTATCACGTGCCCTTTCCGTGAAATGCAGAGGATCGCACGCGCCGGCCGAGAAACGGAACAGTGTCGATGGGTGGTTTATCAAGAGCATCACGAGCTCAGTGCCAGGTCGTTGCTTGCTGAGGTTATCTCTCACTCTCTTCCAATTGATAATTTGTTGCTTACAACAATGATCGTAAGCGATGCAACAGTGGTCGGTCTGTGCATATCGCCGTAGTCTCACTCAGACTTGAGGGATATTTGCGCTTCGGGGAACACTTCGAGTAGGATTGGCAATGCGTTTGGCGTTCGCTCGCAGCGCGTGCACAATCTATAAGCAACTTGTACAACTTGTACCCCGCCGAAAAGCTGATAGCCTCCTCAGCCGGAATTGAATCCACAACCTGACCTCAAGCAACTCAGGGTTTTAGTAAAGGGGCCTCACAAATCACTGATTGTAAAATACGTACGCGTACACTTGGTTAGATGAAGTGCAATGGCTGTTCCTTGCAATCTAACTGTGCTTGTTTTCTCGCATTCGAAATCGGCTATCGCATAAGGACCGCGTCCAGGCGCAAGTGTGCAAGGATTGTGTATCGAAGGCAAGGGAAGGGCCACTACAGGACCTCACAGTGTCACCCAAGACAGCACGGTTTCAACAGAGAAAACAGCAGCAACAAATCGTATATTTTCTCATTTCACACAGTTTTCAGAAACCGTTTCTCGCAGTGATTCACAGGTTAGAGCGCAGGAGTCGGACTCGTGCGTAGTGCAAGAAT
Source organism: Ornithodoros turicata (assembly GCF_037126465.1). Taxonomy (NCBI): domain Eukaryota; kingdom Metazoa; phylum Arthropoda; class Arachnida; order Ixodida; family Argasidae; genus Ornithodoros; species Ornithodoros turicata. The sequence goes on along the minus strand of NC_088206.1, from coordinate 29,813,817 downwards.
TAATGGTTTGTGATGCGTATTCTTTCGCGTTTTATTAGGCCGGTAAGTGTCCGGGATCAGTAGGGAAGCCCACCAAGTGTGCCGATAAACGGTTTTCCACGGTTTAATCACGGGTCAAATAAACCCTCGTCGCTTCGGACACCGACCGGGTGTCAAACGTAGGACCGCGCAGTGCTTTACAGACGATTGCCTCATCAATACCGCGATCCTATGTACTACACCGCAATGTATTTGATGCGATATAAATTACATCTAAGCATGCGACATTATCTTCACTTGTTATCCCTTAACGATAAGCAACCCGACGTTTCGTTGCTTTTCTATTCATCCTGTTCTGAACCCCTTAGCTGGTGTACGTACAAGTGAAAAGAACTTCGGTGATAATGTGCCTGCTGTTCACAGTCACATCATAACTACTGCTTGTTGCTCGCTATTTTCAAGAAATGATCGAGACTCCATGTAAGAACCGAAGGAAGTGTGTTTGTGGAACCCACTCATTGTTTTAGCCCGTACAGCCTGTATCAGTAAATCTCGCGCTTTGTTATTGTGCACACCATCATATAAGGCCAATAAAATTTCTTTATATATAACTGGTTTGGTGGAATGCCTGTATGCCAGTAAAGTTGGAAGTAAGAACGACAAGATAAAATCTGCAATGAAATAAACATCATACCGTCCTTGTTTTCCGAATATTCACCAGCTAAATGAGTGAAAGTGTGAGTAGTTAGATAACAATGCCGAATTTCTGAAGAAAAAGTCTATAAATTACGGAACAGCTTCGTTTGCAGTGGACACAGAAAACAAACTTTTCCTTAAGAACGAAGATGACAAAAATAGCAGCCGCGCTCGGCATGTATCATGATACCTGATAACAGCGCCACGATGTCATCACGAAATGATGAAGATTAGTGAAATTACGGGGGCAACCCTGAATGCTGTATCAAAATAGGACGGTATGCAGTGTCTGCGTAGCATAAAAGGTAGTGGATACTTCGGAGCGATCTGCCCGCCTGTCTTGCGGCACATGCTGCTCGGGCGGGGGGGGCGTTCTGGGCCGACTTCATAGGCAACTGTGCTGACATTTGTCTTAAAGTGTACGAGGAAAGCCCAGCCTCAGACAGCACAGCTTCGTCCGAGATTCGAACCCGGGTCACCTCCCAGTCTCGGCATGCCATGTCAACACAAAAGGGCACCTCACATTCTAACGCATAGTGACCCCCAGCACCAGGTGGGCCGCCGCAGATTTACCAGCGTTCACGGAGTGGCCCGGACTTGACCCCCTTTGGTATTGCTGGTTCTGCTGAAGCTATCTTCCAAAATTTGGCCGGATTTATTAGGAGGACATCTGCTCCTGAGCACTAAAGTTATGAAAGTTCTCTCTCTCACTCTCTTTTATCAGTCATGATGTACTTTGCGAACTTGGCTGCTCTGTGGTGACGTGCATGAAAACAAAGTACAGGTCACTGCTCAGCATGGAGCGAACACTAAGGACGTTGCGCTGAGAATGCACCCTCGTTTTAAGAGACGCTCTCCTCAGCCAGTAGCAAGAGTCTATTCTGCTGGACCTGTTTTTGTTTTCCCCTTTGGTAATGGTACCAAAGAGGAAAACAGAACAAGGTATCTACACTGTATCACTGCTCTCCCCCTTTCCCAGCTTTTCGCGATGCAACAATCTTAAAGAATATGAAGACCAATACACAAAAATGATCCAGAAATTCTGTTTCACAGTTGATATATAATCAGAATGAGTCAGCTGGACTAGAAAGCATACCATGCTTTCTAGTCCAGCTGATTCATTATGATCATATATCAACTGTGAAATAGAAAGCTTATTGCATCGCAAAAAGCCGGGAAAGGGCGAGAGCAGTGACATAGGGTATAAGCCCTGTTCTGAAATCGTAAGCAAAAACCATTGCTTCTACGACGAATGTATAAAAGAGACAGTGTTCCTACGGACTGTGACTTTCTGTCTAAACAGGATCTCACCTTCTACTACCTCTAGTATGATGTTCGCGACAAATACATAGTACACCCCGACTTTTGCTTGTCAAACGATTAACTGTTATGAAGTAAATAAGGAGATGTTCTTCTGTTTGCATAATTTGATGTCAAGAATTGGCTGAGGAATCTGACTGATTTTCCAAATACTCTGCATCTATTAGTACATGACGCTGTCTTTGGAAATGGCGTCTTAAGCAAAACTTCAGGGGCATGAGTGTGGAAGGATTTGTGCCACTTTCAGAGCGTGTGTCACGATGGTCAGTCTGTCGCGCCCAAAAGTTTATACATTGTGCACCAGTGTATCATTGCATTATACCACAAGCGCATCATGTTGGGTTGTACAACAATGACGTGTAAAAACCCCTGCAGCCAAAATTTTAGCAGCCTTCCAACATGTCTCAAAACGGAGGTATTTTATTACCAAATAGGGGCTGGGCATATACAGACAAGCAGCAAGCAGCAAACGAGTATGTACTCTGCTGTGAATGCAAACTACCTCAAGTATAACTTTATGACTATCGAAGTCACCTCCATATACATTAATTTATACATAACGTATCTGTGTGATGTACCCAAGGAGACTGGAATGGAATGCCGTTGTGCTACCCCATAAAACATGTGAGAGCGTCACACAGAATTGTACATAACAAGAATACTCTACTCGAGTTACTTTGCCTTAAGTGGTTTTGGGAAAAAAACTTACAAATACTTTTAAAAGGCAGTATTTAGTATCTTGACTTGAATACTTTTTTAGTATCTTCTACAAGCTTGCAGCAGTGAAAGTCCACTCCATTCCTCCCTTTTATTTATTTCTTTCTTTTTTTTTCTTTAAGTTATATATGGCTAGGCGAACACCCTCTCGAAGAAAGTATGTATCTACAAGGTCACTAATTACCTAAAATTCATTAATTAACCTCTTTAATTAGGGGGTTTTGCGCAGAAGCGATGTAGCAGAACCAGAGATATTCCTTATCCCCCGAAGAAAATTATCTCCCGATTATCCCAAGAAGGAATCGAAAGGCATTGAAACACTGCCCAAGCAGCACAATGTACTGAAAGTCAAGTGCAATAGGGGTGGACGGTATGTGTCCTATCAATCCTCTTTAGATTCAGGAGTGCGTTCAAGGCCTTTCACCTACCCGTCCACCCCTATTGCACTCGACTTTCAGTACATTGTGCTGTCTGGGTGCCTTTACCACAACATTCCAAAACGCGAACTCCTCCGTCCGTCGTGATCATATCTCCGAAGCGTGACGTATGAGCACGCCCACATTTTTTTTCTCTCTCCCCCTGTATCTGCCAGGTTGCCTCTACCTGAGAAACGTCATCATGACGTCGGTAGACACACCGAAACCAAAACAGATCGGAAGGGGAGAGCTGGGTTCCACGAATTATCAATTGTTCGCTTCCTCCTACTGAAAGAAAAGTAGGACCGAAGGTCGCGTCCTTTTCAAAGACCATCGTAATCCCCCCAAGACCGTGGCTTTCGGGCGCGACCTTGTTCGCCACTAGCTTTGAACGTAGTTCAACTCTACCAAACTCTCGTGGCGCTGTCGAACATTATGACGTCATTTGTTTACAAACAGGTAGAGGTCTATTTCGGCCATCGCGGGAACTCACTGGCGCTCCCAGGTGCTCTTTGCGCATGCGGTCACGTGGCCTTGAGGGCGCAATCAGCGGCAGCGGGCCGAGCCCTTGGTAGCCACCTAGCGGCAGGTCCTTCGTCACGACACGGTTTCAGTCGCCGTTCAGCACACAATTCATTCTAGTTCACCACACTGGAACAACAAAAATGCTCCGACTATTCTCTAGAGATCTGGCCTAGGATTTTCCCTCTCCCTCGCGCGCCCCGCCCACCCGGAGCGCGCCAATGGGAGGACACGTGGGCGGAGTCGACTTTCATTGCCATCTGGGGGCAGAGGTTCGAACGTAGACGGAGACGTGCTTTTCGCGATGCTACGTCCACTGGGTCGTTCCATCCATCATGGCCCTGAGTTGGCCCATGTTCCAGAGATGGCGCTGCTCGATCTGTGAACCTAGGGACGCGCGTTCGTTGGGACCACGAAAATGGTCGGCGATAAGTACTGTGTCTGAGCGATGGCCGCGTTTGTTTGTTTGGTTGGTTGTTTTTGCTTTTAATGAACGTTTTATGATGGCTTGTTTTTGCTTTTAATAAACTCTTCATGATCGGCGTCCTTGGGCGATGCCCGCGTTTGTTTGCTTTGTTAAACATATGGAACACGCGCTGTTAGAATGATCTTGATAAGACGTCCGCGGAATCGTTGCGCCCGTGTTTGGTTGATAATAGGGCGTTCTTTGGCGTGTGCCTTCCCTTTTATTGAGCATGTCATGCGATTCGTGTGCGATGCGCTCAGGGACGCCGATCATGAAGCGTTTATTAAAAGCAAAAACAAACAAACAAACGCGGGCATCGCTCAAAGACGCCAATCATGAAGCGTTTATTAAAAGCAAAAACAAACAAACGCGAGCATCGCTCAAAGACGCCAATCATGAAGCGTTTATTAAAAGCAAAAACAAGCCATCATAAAACTTTCATTAAAAGCAAAAACAAGCCATCATAAAACGTTCATTAAAAGCAAAAACAAACAAACAAACGCGGCCATCGCTCAGAGACGCTGATCATGAAGCGTTTATTAAAAGCAAAAACAAGCCATCATACAACGTTCATTAAAAGCAAAAACAACCAACCAAACAAACAAACGCGGCCATCGCTCAGACACAGTACTTATCGCCGACCATTTTCGTGGTCCCAACGAACGCGCGTCCCTAAGTTCACATAGAGTCACTGTACCCGTACAGTACCCGTACTGGTACAGTGACTCTAGGTTCACAGATCGAGCAGCGCCATCTCTGGAACACGGGCCAACTCAGGGCCATGGTGGATGGAACGACCCAGTGGAAAGCGACATCGCGAAAAGCACGTCTCCGTCTACGTTCGAACCTCTGCCCCCAGATGGCAATGAACGCCGACTCCGCCCACGCGTCCTCCCATTGGCGCGCTCCGGGTGGGCGGGGCGCGCGAGGGAGAGGGAAAATCCTAGGCCAGATCTCTAGAGAATAGTCCCTCGATTTGCGTCGTATTCGTGCGGTGGTGGTTGCTGGCTAGGAAGCAACAACAGACATTCGGATGGGACGCGATCGCACCAATCCAGCAAGAAAGTACTTTTCGTATGACATCACGACAAACAAGTCCGTCTATGTCATGCGCTTCAAGAAAGGAGAAAGCCTATTTGAACAGACAGTCCCCTACAGGAACCAGGAGCTACCAATAAACCTCTACCCAAGAAACGTCATCATGACGTTGGTAGACACACCGAAACCAAAACAGATCGGAATGGGAGAGCTGGGTTCTATGAATGGGCAATTGTTCGCTGCCTCCTATTGAAAGAAGGACCGAAGGTCTTTTCAGAGACCATCGTAATCCCCTCAAGACCGTGGCTTTCGGGCGCGACCTTGTTCGCCACTAGCATTGAACGTAGTTCAACTCTACCAAACTCGTGGCGCTGTCGAACATTATGACGTCATTTGGTTACAAACAGGTAGAGGTCTATTTCTCAGCCGCCTATTAATATTGAATACCATGTATGCGGAATAAACGGGTTTACATTTTGCAACATTGATTTTTTTTTTCTGGGAATGAATATGCACACCAGAAGCGGAACCGGTTAAAACCGGTATGAACTGTTATTTTTTTGCTCCGCAGCAGAACCGGTACCGGACCGTTTCTGATAGAACCGGAACGAAAACGGTTCGACACCCTGAGCACAGGCATTGTAAACGAAACTAGAACTGAAGGTTTATGAAGTCGAAGGTGATACGTGATACCACGTTTGATACACACACGGACCACACGGATACATACATATGCTCGGAAGAATCCAAGCCAAGCCTATCCAACCCGGCGCAGAAGGCGAAAGTGAACTATAGAACCGTGCAGCTATGTATGATTTGAAGATTTGTCGCAAGACAACGTCCATTAGATAATTCTGTTATCGATAGAGCACTACTGTCTATACCGTCTGTAATTTCGACGGTATCGTTCATTATTGCTGAGCCTAACGGGCGTTTGTGTTTCACCTAACCTAACCTAACCTCACTACAGAATTTGCACATTACAGCGCAATTTATTACTAGGGACACGCGACTTCCGGTTAGCCTTGTTCCCAGGAGGGGGGTCCGATATGGGAATTTTGCAATTTCGCTGACGACATGGAAGGACGTCGTGAACACGATAAGCACAAAAAAGGACGGCGCGAAAAAGATAAACTCTCCCGAGTTTACACGAAAAAAAGTCATCACAAAAGGGAACGACTTGAGGAAAGCTCCAGGAGCAGGCCAGCTGCTGAACATGTACGAGATGTCCCGCAGGAAGCCGAGAAAGACTTCTCGCGCTTCCGACGTGAAATTTCAAGCATCTTTTTTGGTGACAGTAGCCCAATTCTGAGGTATATTACCCATGTTCGACAACGATTGCTGACACCTTCTCTTTTGGTGTACGTTTGCTGTTTATAATTTTCAGGGACTCGAAGCAGTACAACGATTTCTGGACGTTCTTAAAAAAATACCAGACCCAAAAACACAAGCATTGCAGCCAAGACTGTTCAGGTAGAGTTCCAACGAAATTCTTGTCAGGAAGCACTTCCTATGGTTTGGATTTGCAAAGTTAGCGTATGGACAACGACGAAAAACCTTTGTCAAGGAGCAAAAAGAAACACGCACAGCACGTACTCTGTCTAGTGTAGTAGTTCTCTGTGTAGTACGTCTTGTACTACCATGGCCTCTCGCTTCTTAATTGTCCCAGGTTTTTTTCGGCGTTTTACAATGCCCCAGCTCTCCTGCACCCTAGCATTTTTACCGTAGCGTACGTCGGTATATCTTAGGGCCAGTGACTGTGGGATAGGGGGTGTCAGGTACATGCACCGCTTCTAGTACACACAAAACACACTTGCCCTACACAAAAGTACAACATAGGCTGACTTTGACCTAGTAATATTGCACTCATCAAATTCTTTCATCCTTTTAGAAGCAATATTTTTGTTTGCACATTTTTGTTAACTAAGCAACAAATTGTCTGTCTTAAAGAGCCCTGGAAGTCGTATTAAAATTTGAAATAAGTCTTAAATGGCCGTGTATCCCATGAGCCACAGTACAAAACATTCTAAATTCTAAAACGTGTTGTACAGGTCCCGACAAAAGTTTATGGAAAACGCGAGCAGTGTATTTTCTCCTTCGTGCGACACCCTACCGGCGAGCGGGAATGGGCTCGTTTACTTGTTCAGGGGGGTGAGCATGTGCGCTGGTAGTGACACAGTGACACACTGCGGTAGTTTCGGTATGGCTTGGATGTGCTCGAAAGGTGGTTTGAATTGGTGTCGCTGCTGTTGCCCTCCTCCGCCCCTCTGAACAAGCCCGCTTCTGCTTGCCACTAGGGCGTTGCGCCAAGGAGAAAATACACTGCTCACGTTTTCCATAAACTTTTGTCGGGGCCTGTACTAAACAGTGGCAAGTAGATTTGTGACTGTGTGGTGCACATGGAAGTACATGAGAAATACTCACCGAGTACATATATAGAAATAATTTTATGCAGCTAGCATTCTTGTTACGTAAAATATTGAAGCAGTCGCATTCAAAGAGTCATAATCCATGGCCTTTTATGTTCCAAGTGCACCATCCTGTAAATGTTTAGATCCCGCTGATCCTTTTTCCGCGCCATAGAAAATTACCGCTCCTAAGTAGTCAGGATATGCTTGCACTCTTCTGTGTGAACAGGTGCTTGGTTGTGTTCCAGCCCAACCTTAGAGCTTCTACAGAGTGGTCCACCAGCCATAGTCGAAAATCATAGTAAATGACGTCATGCAGTCAAGGGAATTTTTTTGTGCCAGGAACAGTTGCCACATATTGGTACTATTTTTATTTAATTTCAATCTATGGAAATTTATTTTCTTGAATTGAACTCTGAAATTTCACAAGTCTAGCTAACATTTTCATTGTGGAAATGTGTTCCTCGTGGTCATTTTACTGCATAGAGCACTTGAAACGCACTGTAACGCAACAACAATTGCTGACAAATTTGCAGAAAATCCGCGGAAGTGAGTCTTTGGCTCCTTTGACATGCGTCATCCAAAACCACAGAGCACTTGTAGGAAAGGAGAATCACTTGTTCAACTACCAGCTGTCATAATATCGAGGGTAGAATGTGCGTGTTTGACCCCCATTTGAGCAGAAAACCTCAGTATAATTGTCGGATGGTCAATTCTCACAGTAACGAGGAGGATTTACACGAGGAGGGAATGGTTCCCGGACAAAATGGTCATAAAACGACACATTATTACACATTGGCACATTAACGAGGTTCGACTGCATTTTCAATGTGAGATAGATCAAACACTGGATTCTTATGGGTCCTTCCCACAATTTTTCTAGAACATGATCGTCCCTCAATCTCTTTGGGCATCCCGCAACACTACAACCCTGTCTACAAGGTCAACATCTCTGTGTTCTCAGGATCCGCACGAGAGCTTATGTTGAACGCAGGTATTGTGTCCGAGTACGATTCTCGAGAATCTCTACAGGAAGTGGACGTCGAAGAAGTTCGCAAGGTCTTCCACCTCTACCTGAATTTCCTGGAAAAGCAGAAATTTGACAGACTAATTAAGTTACGTGAATTCCAGCGAAATCTCCCGATCGCGCAGCATCGGGGAACCATACTGGGCGCTCTGAAGGAGAACCAGGTTGTTCTGGTTGCTGGTGACACAGGTTGTGGAAAGTCGACCCAGATTCCACAGTATCTGTTGGATGCTGGTTACGAAGGAATTGTCTGCACACAACCACGAAGAATAGCCGCAATTTCACTCTGCAAGCGTGTAGCTTTCGAGACTTTAAACGAGTATGGGACGCACATTGGTTACCAGATTCGTTTCGAGAAGCACCGCAGCAAGCATACCAAGATGCTGTTTGTAACAGAAGGCTTGTTGCTGAGACTGTTAAGTGGTGACGCCATGCTTAAGGACTATAAAGTGATCCTCTTGGATGAGATTCACGAGCGTCATCTCACTTGTGACATACTGCTCGGTGTCATCAAGTGCTTGGTGCAGCACAGGGACGACTTGAAGGTCATTCTGATGTCAGCAACCATCAACATTCAGTTATTTGCTCGATACTTCCATAATTGCCAAGTTGTTCAGGTAAGGTTTGTGTTTTGTAAGCGATTACACTCGCTGTTGAGGACGTTTTCTCACTGCTGAACAAGATTTCCCAAATGATAACTGAGAAAACAATGTTTTGAGCAGGATAATAATTGCTATAGTTAAGGTTCACATCAAATGTGTGTGTATCCCCTAGTCAAAGTCGCGTTGAAACAACCAAACATAATCAAGGCTGGTACCATTTCTCTCAGGCGATGTAGTAACCTGGTCTACTTGCAGTCGGGTCATTCCACGCCAAGTGAGCCAGCGATGCTGCTCGACCACCGCCGATTTTCACGAAAAAAATCGGAGATTATTGTGGTGGTAGACGTATCCCAAATCCAAAATATTAGCCTCGAATAGCGAGGCGTTCCGACGCTAGGGGGCTCTGAAGTTCACGCTTAGAGCAGAAACCGTGCCCCTCTGGAAGTGTGTTGTGAGCGTTCTACACCACAAAAGAAACCCAAAATTTAAACGTCTTTTCTAGAAGGACGATGCCACCAACTGACCGAGTCTCAATAGTCTACCGCAAAATTTGGGATTTGCAGGATTGTGGGAAACACTTCAAAATTTGCCCAACTTCAACGTTTTTTATAAAAATAATTACACCATCTACCAAAACTAAATTTTTCAGGTGTGAAGTGCCTCAGGAGTAGTCGGTAATAAAAGATATATGAACCCTTTCTCAACTATCTAGGTGTTGTAAAAAATTCGTAAATTCTCGGAAATCCTTAAAAAGTCCACATTTCAGGGTTAAAATTTTCAATGGCGATAACAAGCTAGAAAGATGCGCTTCACACAGAACTGTAGAAGAACTCCTCATTTATGCGTGGAGAAAAAAATTTTGAAGTTTTTTTTTTTTTTATAAACTGAAGAAATATTTTTATTTCGGCGCCATCCTTGCGACGTAGGCTTTGCGGCGCGGTCAGCGAGTATAAGCGCTTGCTGATCCTGCTGGCCTCGAAAAACCTTGAGGTGAAACTCAAGTTTTAGCAAAAGGAATGCTGGAAGCTGTTCTACAAGTGGAATGAGTCAATATTGCGAAGGTAATTTGCCTATTTCGCTAGAGCTCTTTTGACTATCTCAATGACGGGGCTGCACACAGTTCGCTGAAACTACCGACCACACATACGCTCAAATGCACGAAAGAATGAGCACTTGTGAGGATATGTCTCACAGGCATTCTGGAAGTAGACTCTGTTTGGAGTATCCGGTTTTCGGCCAGCCGGGTGACTCATCTTCACATGCTTTCGGACGGTTCAAGGCTCTCCTTTCACTTCTCATGTTCACTGCCTTGTTTATCTTTCCTGGCGGACTTGGTCAGAGGGCAGTCCGCACGAGGTACACATACAATGTCTTATGGCAGCAGTTTGACTCCGTCCTTGTTCCTTTTTGGAACTCAAATGTACAACACATTCTGCGCAGGAATATCCTATATTAGCAGTTTTAAGAGACAGTTTCAATTTCGACAGACTCGCACACGTGCAACTTGTGTTGCTGGTTTGTTAGACCGCCACTTTTTGATGGTGGTCGTCATTGCACTATCGGATATCTTGAACCTATGGACGCCGGTGACACTTCGGCGACTACTAGCACCAGCGAAGGACACCCATAGCAGTGAGTGTCGAATCGCTCTCCCCCTTTTACCATAGCTTGTTTTACCCTAACCGTTTCACGGGAAACAACGAATTAGAGCAACATATTCCATTACCTGGCTTTTCTCTCCTTCTCGTTTGTTCGCGACTGGTATTCCATATGAAAGTTCCTCTATGGGATTACAACGACTAGTATATCTTCAAGGAAATTCAGCTACAGCACATATGGCGATAGATATTTTTGCCCCTAAAATTAACCTGTAGTGTATCGGAACTCGCTCTTCATATATCATTTGATTTGATTCCCCCCTGGTGTCACAGTGACCCCATTTTCTTCCGTGACATTTTCTTAAAATCATGCGTGTAATTTCTGTAAAACCTTTTTTTCTTGTCTATGTTTTCAGGCATGACCCTAATGATCCTCCGCCGTGTAGCTTTGGCCACTGCACTACCATAACCGCACATGGTGAAATCCGCTGAATTACTCCAGTTCTGCGGTTCGAGCATTGCCGCTCAGCACATCGTATGCCTTCGGTCCAGGCGCGACAGAAAATGCGTACTGGCATGATGGCCAGGATACTGTTCATCCTATCGTTTATTTCCGTGATGTTGACAGACAGGACAAAGACCTACAGCACAAGACTTATATGTGATATCAGACTCACTAACGCATGACAACTCAGCTGTGCACGTTTTTCAAAGGCAACTCCTACAACGCTTCACCGTGAACAATCCTCACATTTAGAAAGTTTCACATTGAGTATTTTACAGGTGGTGCCGCGTCATAGCATAAAAACAAAACAAAAAATTCGTCAATCTCTGCCCCATATATATGACTTTGGTATCAGCTTCTTGGCATTTTTTGTGTGATTGGGAAGGATCCCTGTGACAGTATCGGGGGAAACGTTGAAGAGGCTCGCAGCAAAAGCTTCAGAAACCAATTCTTGACACCTGATGATCTCGGTGACCATAAACGAAATTGAAATGGAAGCTTTGACTTTGCTCATAAAACCGCCCTTTAAGTACAGGGTGGGTGATATCTCAATGGAAGTACTAATTTCTGTGACTCGAAGGAAGGAGGGGCGCAAAAAGGAACTGAAGGTGTACATGGTCGAAATTTATAGACATATTTTAAGCAGCATGGCGGCAGGCAGCAAAAGGGAAAAAGGGAAATGAGTAGTCAAAGTGAACTTGAGCTGTCCTTTGGAGCTGGTTGAAAGAGCTCCTCTATATGCAAAATATTGACTTAGTTCACTTTCAGAAAACTTTCCTGCATTCCTTTTGCTAAAATTTGAGTTTCACCTCAAGGTTTTTCGAGGCCAGCAGGATCAGCATGCGCTTATATTCGCTGACTCCGCTGCAAAGCCTATGTCACGAGTATGGCGCTGAAAAAAAAAGGATTTCTTCAGTTTATCAACGAAAAAACTTTCCTGATTTTTTCTACATGCATAAATGAGGAGTTCTTCTATAGTTCTGTGTGAAGTGCATCTTTCTAGCTTGCTATTGCTATTGAAAATTTTAACCCTGAAATGTGGTTAAGGATTTCCGCGAATTTACAAATTTTTTACAACACCTAGATTGTTGAGAAAAGGGTTAATATTTTTTTATTACAGCCTACTCCTGAGGGACTTTACACCTGCACAATTCCGTTTTGATAGATGCTGTAGTTATTTTTATAAAAAATGTCAAAGTTGGGCAAATATTGAAGTGTTTCCCACAATCCCACAAATCCCAAATTTTCCGTTAGACTATTGAGACTCGGTCAGTTGGGGGCATTTTCATTCCAAAAAAGACGCTTAAATTTTGGGTTTCTTCGGTGGTGTAGAATGCTCATAACACGCTTCCAGAGGGGCACGTTTTTTGCTCGAAGCACGAACTTCAGAACCCCCTAGCATCGGAACGGCTCGCCATTTGAGGCTAATATTTTTTATTTCGAATACGTCTACCACCACAATGAACTCTGATTTTTTTTCGAGAAAATCGTCGGTGGTCGAGCAGCATCACTGGATCACTTGGCGTGGAATGACCCAGTTGTAACATAGTAGCCTGTGTGAAGCTTGGCCTGTTGATGTTGGTGTAGTGTAAAGGTATCTTTTAAAGGCACGGTGCAGCATTTCTTACAGGAAATTGGAGGGTGTAGATTTGATCCCCTGCTCCCAGCACATTTTCATCAGGTGCCGTTCTTCACAGTACAAATAGTGCTACCCTGCAGCACTTCCAGCTGATAGGCAATGCTAAAGTATCAGTGTGTACTGTCACATATTCTCAATGATTATAAAGGTAATATGTATTGGATTAGAACAATTACTATTCCCTTATTTGTGCACAGTAGATAAGCTGTGCCCTAGTGCCCCTTATGAATTCCAGGCCTTATTTGGGGATTGGTGATAGGGTCACAAAGGAGATTGTATTCTCTTACATGAGGCAGTGGTGCATTGTCGCATCTATTTATTTATTTATTTATTTATTTTGGTACCCTCAGGGCATAAGCTTTACAGAGGGGAGTGGGACAAGAAACTAAAGAAGAAACGACAGGCACATACAAGGCAATTTCAATCATAACATAAAAATGCAAAAAAAAAAAAATAAAACACGCAGACAAGGTGGCCTAGCAAAACTAATCACTGGCAGAGTAATGAATTGCTACTGATTTCTTGAAGAGTGTAATGTCAGTTATTGATGTTAATGATGATGGCAGTTGGTTCCACTGAAGCGATGTTCTAGGTATGAAGGACTCAGAAAACGTTGTAGTTGCACAGCGATGAATACCCACTTTCTGGCTATTATCGACGCGACGCGATATGTAATGAGGTGGGAGAATGAGCGATTCCTTCAACGAAGGGTTGTGGTGATAGATTTTATGAAAGAGGTTCAGGCGACTCAATTTACGGCGCACAGACAGAGGTGGGATATGGAGGCTACTTTTCATTGATGATACACTAGCGATGCGATTGTAATTGCCGAGAATGAAACGTGCTGATCGATTCTGAACAGCTTCAATAGCGTGAACGAGCGATTCTTGATAAGGGTCCCAGATAGCTGCCCCGTATTCGAGTTTTGGTCTAATGAGTGTTTTGTACAGTGTTAACTTTAGATGAAGAGGTACTAGATAAAAATTACGTTTGATGTAACCCAGAGTGCGATTGCCACTACTGATAATGTGTTCAATATGCGTGCGCCAAGATAAGTCCGATGTGATATGAACGCCTAGATATTTATATGATGAAACGTGTTCAAGTATGGTGTTGCTGATGCTGTACTCTGAATAGTTTGAGGTTTTGCGGCAAACTCTAAGGTGCTTGCATTTATTAATATTGAGCTCCATACGCCATGTGTTACACCAATCAAGGACGTGGTCTAAATCAGATTGGAGAATGCTGGCGTCGTCACTCTTCGTAATTTCACGATATAGCACGCAGTCATCAGCGAACAGTTTTATGTTTGAACGAAGGCTGTTGGGTAAATCGTTAATGTATATGAGAAAAAGAAGTGGGCCCAACACCGAACCCTGGGGAACACCGGAAAGGACTGGGATTAGATTGGAATCGTAATTGTTAGCCGTTACATATTGGAACCGATCGCTCAAGAAAGACCGAATCCACTCCAGAACCTGGGGATTAATATTGAGGAAGTTGAGCTTATGAAGCAGTAACTGGTGCGAAACCTTGTCGAAGGCGCGTTTAAAATCAAGGAAAATACAATCTATAACTGAGGACCGATCTAACGCTATGTGGAGATCGTGAGCAAAACAAGCAAGTTGCGTCTCACAGGAAAATGATTTGCGAAACCCGTGCTGGGAATCGCTGAAAAAAGCATTCTCTTCTAGGTGACGCACTAAATGAGAGTAGATGATATGCTCAAGTACTTTACACGGCACGGATGTTAATGAAATAGGTCTGTAATTATTGGGGGATTGTTTATCGCCTGATTTGTGTATTGGGATGATCTTACCCAACTTCCAGTCAATGGGAACTTGTCCTTCAAGCAATGATTGTTGAAATATTTTAGAGAGAAAAATTGATGAGTAGACAATAGTGCTTTTCAGAAGTTTTGGAGTAATCAAATCGCTGCCCGCACTGGATGACAATGGTAATGAATCGATGATCTTGCCAATTCCCACGTCATCGACAATGATGGGGTCCATGGGCGGTATGTTTCGCATACTGAGTGGAGGGCATTGTATGTTACAAACTGAGCTGAAGGAGTTAGAAAAAGCCATGTTCAAAATGCCTGCGCACCTCTGGTCAGACTGTAGGTTGCCAGCTGAATCAAGCAAGGAAATCTGCAACTTATTCTTAGGGTTTACCGTGTTCCAAAACTTCCTGGGAGATTCGGCTAGCATGGAGGGTAACTGACTTGAAAAAAAATTGGACTTCGCATTTTTAAGAGCAGCACTATAAGCGTTCAGAGAAGCAGTATATTGCTCCCACTTCTGGGGAGATGACGTTCTTCTGGCTTGACGATAAAGCCGCTTCTTCTTGTTTTTTAGTCGTTTTAAAGTGCGGTTGTACCATGGTGATTCATTTCGTATGCGGATGACGCTTACAGGAATGTGCTTATCCATAAGCTGCGTTAATTTCGTCTTGAACATCAACCAGTTCGACTCAACCGAGCGATCATCAAAGCCATCTATGAAGCAATCAAGGAAGTTACACAGTTCATCACTGATAGCTGCGAGATTGGCTCTCTTATAGTTGCGAATGAGTTTCGTGCGTATGTAAGTGAGTTTGTACAAAGAAATGCAGTAATGAGACATCACTTAAACCATCGGAATGTACTACAGGTGATGCGAGGTCAGGAGTTGTGGTAAGGACTAAATCAAGAATGTTTGAAGTAGTAGCAGTAACGCGAGTCGGGTTCAGAACAATTTGGTTAAAATGGAAATCATCACACAGGCGAACAAAAGCGCAAGCATCATTGGATGATGGGACGCCAGGTGGCTCAACATTCCATAAGATACCTGGATAATTGAAGTCACCAAGAAGGAACACTGGTACAGACGGAAATCGCGTCGTGACAATATTTAGTGCGTCATGTAGATTGTCAACAAAGTTATTATCAGACGATGGTGGACGATAACACACGCCGACAATGATTTTGTTATGATGTGAACCAACTGAGACCCAAAGCATCTCCAGCGTGGTAGGGACATTAACAACAGCAGATAATAAAGACTCTGATACGGCGATCAGTACTCCGCCACCAACCCTTAATCCTCTGTCGGCTCTATACACCGCAAACACTTTCTCACAATTAAACAGCTCACAATTTGATATTTTGGTTGAGAGCCATGTTTCAGTAAGGACAACTACGTCGGCCTCAGTGGTGTCGATGAATGAGCTGAGTTCATCACGTTTGTTTATTAAGCTTCTAATGTTTGTATATACAATAGACAGGCGCGTGCCGTGACACCTTTCAGTGCCCCTGGGGATTTCCTATCGACTCGATCGAAGCTGACGTGAACTGGAGATAGAAGGCTGTGTTGCCTGGGTTGAAGCATGGCTTTCTGTACTTCGCGCAGTTGAGATATTGGACCTCTCAAGCACACTTGAACCATTCTGAATGTACGTATGAATTTCAGAAATAGTGTCACTAACGAGGTCATAACAAAAACATTTCATATTGATATACAACTTATTGTATTTCAGCTTAAAAGGGGCATTGCACGATTTGCCATATTCGATTAACTTCTTCCGAGCAAGTCTGGTATTGGTACTAAAGTCTTCGGACACAGCAATCTTCAAATCCCTCAAATTATGCCTAGCTTGATAAATAGTCTCACTCGTTTTGAATGACGCCAACTTCGCAATAATTGGCCTTGGCCTACAATCAGTGTACGCTCCGATTCTATGACAGCGCTCGACTGAATCACTAGAGACATGGATTCCCAAGTTATCATTTATGAGAGACAGTAGCTTTGTCTCGGATTGGGTCCACGTTTCAGATTTGTCGTCGGGTATGCCGTAAAATACAAGATTATTGCGTCTGGAACGGTCCTCGAAATCAGAAAGACGTGCCCTAAGCGACTGATTATCTGACTTAAGCTTAGCAATATCTTGTTTCGCCTGTTCCAAAGAAGAAACATTGGCTTCAACTGCCGCTAAACGTCCACAGATATCAGTAATTTTACAGGACATTTCACTCTTGAGACCTTTGCACTTCAGCTACGGCGTTCATAAGCTCAGCCTGGCCTTTTTCAATTGCAGAAGATCGATTAGTTAAGTCCTGTAGCATCTGCAACACGGTCTCTAGCTGCTTAGTTTGAATAGGACCTGGGTTTGTTTCGACGTCACCACACTGGAGCAGTAGTTGCAAAATTACATGAGCACATTCAGCAAGCATTTTCACGACGACATGTGGGCACGGCAGCTCTACAAAGAACAAGTCGCTGGTTTTCTTACGAAATAGGGAAATATTGGCCTCAACATGACTCCACAGTGCGGGGTGTTTGCTCCACGTGCTTCGAAAAGACATCACCAGTTGCTGGTCCTGAAGCTCTCTTACCTACCTACAATACCTACAAGATGCAATTAAAGGGCACTGTAGTGCACAAATGGCAGTCTGGTAGAGCCTATAAATACATGTGTTGATATATACGTGGCTTTGCTGTTCTCTTTTTTGTTATACCCATATATCGCTTATTGGCATTTCGTGACAGATTTAGTGGCAGAAACATATTTAGTTTGTGACGTCTAAGCACCCTAATTAGGGAGTGACTTTTTCGAGTTAAATGCCTTTCTCAGATTCGGGGGATAAAAATCGGGCGCTATTTTTAAATCTGTAATTCGGGGAGAAATCAGGCGATAATTGTGCCTTCGGGTGTTATCGGGTGTTTTTGTTTCTCCTCTTGTCTGTTAAGTCCTTTCCTAATCTCTCTTCGATATTTTTATTTTTTTGCGGGATCGTGACTTTCCAGCTGTAATCCCCGAAGGCATAGACAGTGTTGACACACGTGGGTGTATTGCTGGGAACGTAAGTGACCTATTCTTACAGGTGTACACGTGGCGACCTTTGTTCGTCTTCAGTGGAAACGTCATTTGAGGATTTCATAGTGACTGAAATTCGAGGAGAAATCGGGTTTAACCCGAATTTGTCAGAGGTCAGTTCGGGGGGGGGAATAACCGGGCGGAATCGGGTTTAACCCAAAAAAGTCACTCCCTAACCATAATGTATGCCTAGTTGTCGCTGCGCCACAAAACTCCCAATCATCATCATCATCATCATAATGTATGTAAACATGCGTCGGAGTATTTTGTATGGGCCGAAATAGCGTTTGAGAAGTTTCTCGCTTAACCCTCGTCGTCGGATCGGAGTCCACACCCATACCAGGTCTCCTGGGCTAAACTGTGTGTTTCGTCGACGTAGATTGTACCTCCTCGTATCCTCGCATTGTTGCTGTCCGATCCGTAGCCTGGCGAGCTTCCTCAGCTCGTTGGGTGAAGTCCAGGGTATTGCTTTCTTCTTCACTGGGCTTGTGAGGCAGCATCGCGTCGAGCATCGTTTCTGCATCATGTCCGTGCATAAGGTGAAACGTCGTGAACCCGGTTGTTTCTTGGACTGCCGTGTTGTAAGCGAACGTGACGTACGGCAGTATTTCGTCCCACGTCTTGTGCTCTACGTCAACGTACATCGAAAGGGATCCGGAAAAAGCGGTCCCGGAAAAAATGGTCCCGGAAAAAATGGTCCCGGAAAGAAGGGTCCCGGTGGCACAAGGTGGAAAAAATGGTCCCGCGGGCAGGCGATATAGCTTTGCCATCGCTTAAACACACATCTTTGGTGTGACAGTGATATATGTATTATATTTTGTGAACACGGTGTTTTATTTTCCTCTTTCTTTTATTGCTTTGAATTTTTAGATAGATAAGTGCTTTATTTAGACATTCAATACATTACAAATTATAAATTGCGTAGTGAATTGCGTAGTAGTAGCACATGACTACCCCGCTTGTTTAAAATTGCTACCCCAAAGTTGGCAGTAACTCGATCGGTGCGGGACAGATGACATTAGTGCACAAATACGCTTGGATTTATTCAAGAACAAAAACAGCGGGCAATTACATGTCACAATGCTATAGTAAGACAGGAAAAAATGGTACCGGACCCAGCCGTTATTTTCTTTCTCCCGCACATTCTTCTGAATACTCTTAGTACGTTCGTGCATACCGTGCATGAACAGTCTATGAACTAGTGCCGAAACAAGTTTTTTATTGTCACTCCTGTGTTCTTTTCTGTTCTTTCCTTGTAGTTATCATTATTAGTATTTTTTTTTTTTTTTTCAGTAAACATATTTTTTTTATTTATAATACTTCTGGCGCATGCGCCGTAGAAGGAGGGACATACAAATACAACACTAAACTACATCTCTAAATTACAAAAACAACCGAGGGCTGTGCACTGCCCATATACTAAATAAGTAGCAAGAGTAAATAAATGCACTGAAAATAAAATAAATACAAGACGAAAGGATGGACATAATCATGGCTCCCGAAGGAGTTCAGTGATGCATGCTACAAAAGAAGTGAGAGTGCCGCAGTCAATAGCTACCTGTGGCAAGCCATTCCAGTTATCAATGGTTTTGGGGAAAAAAGAATGCCGCAAGCAGTTGGTCCTAAAGCGGTATTGCACCAAATGTTTAGTGTGCTTAGTGCGACGACTACCAACGTTAGATAATGTTAGATACTTGCGTTTTGCAATACAAGTCTCGTCATTAAGTATGGACCAAAGGAGTTTAAGACGTTGTATTTTGTTTCTAGCATGGAGGCTCAAGATTCCTGCCTCTTGGAGCATACGAGTTGGAGAATCGAAACGAGAATATTTGTTATTTACAAACCGGATTGCTTTCCTTTGAATTAGCTCAAGTTCTTTTATCTTTGCTCCTATCTCTGGGAACCAGACGAGAGACCCATAGTCAATAATGGAACGTACTAGTGTTTCGTAAGCAATAAGCTTTACCTGCCGATCAGCACTACCAAGATTTCTCCTCAGCATGTAAAGCTTTCTACTGGCCCTACTAATGACTTCAGCTATGTGTTGATCCCATTTCAGATCCTCGCTAATTGTAAGGCCTAGGTACTTGTGTTTACCGACCTTCTGTAGAGGCCGCCCACTGACGGAATACTTGGAGGGAAAGACATTTTTCTTTTTCGCTGTTATCTTCATGTGGACGCTTTTTTGTGTGTTAATGGACATCTGCCAAGAATCGCACCAATTTTTTACAGAGTCAAGAGAAGATTGTAGGCATTCTTGGTCTTGATGTGAACTTATCTCTTTATACAGCACGCAATCGTCTGCGAAAAGCTTGATATCAACGGAAACTACGTTTGGCAAATCATTTATATATAGAAGGAAGAACAAGGGCCCAAGGACTGATCCTTGAGGGACTCCGGAACTTACAGTAGACGTACGAGAACGTGAACCATCAAAATATACGAATTGCCGCCTTTCAGTGAGGTATGATTCTAGGCATGATATGAGTTTACTATTTTTAAAAACGGAGCGAAGTTTTAAGAGTAGCTTTGAGTGCGACACTCTGTCGAACGCTTTCTCCAGGTCTAGAAAAATCACGTCCATCTCTTTAGAGGAATTAATAGACATCGCAATATCATGTACAAACTCGATGAGTTGGTAAGTTGTTGAAGAACGCTTTCGAAAACCATACTGAAGTCTGCTTAACACAGAATGTTCTTCTAAGAAACCAGACAAATGACAGTATACTATGTGCTCAAAAATCTTCGAACAACTAGACAGCAATGAAATAGGCCGATAATCATTGACTGATAACGCTTCAGATTTTTTTGGAACTGGTATTATCTTTGCTAACTTCCAAGCACGAGGAATTTGTCCTGAATCGTATACCTTCCGGAATATTAACTCTAAATAAAGTGATATCCACTCCGCATAGCGCTTTAAAAAGGCATTTGGGATACCGTCAGGCCCTTCGCTCTTTTTCGTATCTAGGCTGAGCAGGAGGGACAAAATACCAGGCGAATTAAAAGACACATCAGGGATTTGAGGGATTTCTTTGTCATTGACATGCGATGGGCTACTGTTGTCGTCAACAGAGTACACTGAGACGAAGTGGTCATTGAAGGAATCTGCAGTGAGGGTCCTACTCGCAGGTATTTGATTCATGCTTCTCCTGTTAGGAGTGAGATAACGCCAGAACTTTTGTGGGGAACTAACCATAAAAGAACAATTAAGCAGGACAGCCTTGTGATCAGATATGCCTTCGATAATGTCACATCGGAAATCCATCATGGTTGGATTAACGAACATCAGGTCAAGCAAGGAAGATGTGGCTGATGTAACTCTCGTAGGGTCAGACACTACTTGTTGCAGATTATGTTTGAAAGCAATGTCAATTAATACATCAGCACTGTGTCTGTCCCTACAAGTACCTCTGGTAAGGTTATTCCAGTCTACACCTTCCAGGTTAAAATCACCGCACACAATTATCTTCTGATTATTTTTGATTAAGTCACTTAGGTAGTCATTGAGCGTCTCTAACACAGATGGAGCGGCGTTAGGGGGCCTATAAACAACTCCTATAATCACATTTCCAATTGCTGTGTTTAGTTTACACCAAGCACTTTCTAGACTGGTAGGAGGGAGGACAATGAATTCTAAATTTTTCTTAACCAACAGTGCAACACCCCCTCCTCGGGATGACCTGTCCTTCCTAATCACAACATAGTCGTCAGGGAATATCTCGTCCGAACTAATCTGGTCGGAAAGCCAAGTTTCCGTAATAGCAATAATATCTGAATTGTGTTCAATCAGCATTGCTTCAACATCAGATTTTTTATTTACAACACTTCGCGCATTGAAACATAAAACAGAGAACGACATAGATTCACTTAGTTTTTTTCAGTACGTGGCTTTACTGAGGTTTCTTTAACACTCCCCCCACCCCATATATACCCCATATATAATATACCCCACCCCACCCCACTGGTATAACCCGCATACTTTTATTCGAGGCCGCCTCCTGACCACGCCTGGGATAGAGTAGATTACACAGACAAAAAGAACTCCGGCCAAAGCCGGAAAAGAGAATAACGTCAAGTGTAAGCGCTAACCGAAGGACAGAAAGCTTTTCACCAGTACCACGCTTAGGCTAGAGTAGGTTACACAGACAAGAAGTTTACTGACCTAGGTCTAAGAACTCCGGAAAAGAGAATGACTTCAAGTGTAAGCGCCAACCGAAGCTACTACCCGAAGCCAGCTACCGATCGAGTTATTGCCGACTTTGGGGTAGGAATTTTAGTCAAGCGGGGTAGTCAGGTCCTACAACTAGGCAATTCAAAGCAAGAAAAAAAAACGCAAATAAAACACCGTATTCACAAAACATAATAAGCATAATAACTATCTCTGTCTGAGGCGCATCATCTGTCACACCAAAGATGTGCTTTTGTGCACAAGCGATGGCAAAACCATTCCATGCCTGCGGGACCTTTTTTTCCGCCTTTTGCCAGTGGAACCCTTCTTTCCGGGACCATTTTTTTCTACACCCACATCGAAATCATGTCGGCAAGAGTTTTGTTTAGGCGCTCGGTGAGGCCGTTTGTTTGTGGATGATACGCCGTCGTTCTGCGGTGGACGGTATGGCTGAGGCGGAGAATTTCTTGGGTGAGTCTGCTCGTGAATGCTGTTCCTCTGTCGGTGATTATGGTTGTGGGAGCTCCGTGCCGGAGTACAATGCATTCAACGAAGAACTTCGCCACTTCAGCGGCAGTCCCTTGAGGGAGGGCTTTTGTCTTGGCATAGCGTGTTAGGTAGTCCCTCACCACGATTATCCAACGATTTCTGGAAGACGATCGCGGGAAGGGTCCGAGTAGGTCCATCCCCATCAAACGGTGCCGACGGAATCGGCTGAAGGTATCCAGATCAGACGCACTGGTGGCGTTTTTCGGCGTTGACATTCCCTACACATTCTCACATACTGATGGATAGCTTTGGCCACTAGTATTTTTCTCTTATGCGGGCCAGTGTTCTGCTGTACCCCAGGTGAACCGAAAATGACTCGTCATGACAGGATGCGGGGATTTCCGGGCGCATCCCTGAAGGTACAACTAGAAGCCATGTAGCGCCTTGTGACTCGTGATTCTGTTTGTAGAGGACACCGTTACGTATGGAGAGAAGCTGGGGAGCGATCGTCTGAAGACGGCAGGGACATTGCCAGCGCGAGTTTGCAAGTGGTTGATGAGAGGCCTCAGTTCTGGGTCGCTGTGGTGTTCTGAAGCCATAATGGTCGCATTGACGAGGCCCAGGAAGCTGTCATCGATCTCGTCGCCGCTATCTGTTCTCTCGAGTGGTGCCTGCGACAAGCAGTCTGCGTCGTTGTGCTTTCTTCCCGACTTGTAGGTGATGGTGACGTCGTACTCCTGTAGCCGAAGACTCCACCGTGCTAATCGACCCGACGGATGGTCTGTCACTACTTTGAACGGGCGTCCGTATAAGTAGGGACGCAGCTTCGTAATGGCCCATATAAGTGCAAGGCACTCCTTCTCTGTTGTCGAGTAGTTTTTCTCGGCCCTGGACAGCGTTCTGCTTGCGTAAGCGATGACACGTTCGAGGCAATCTTGTAGTTGAACCAGCACTGCCCCGAGACCTTCATTGCTTGCGTCGGTGTGTATTTCGGTTTCGGCGTTAGGGTCGAAGTGTGCCAGCACAGGTGCAGTCTGGAGGCGTGTCTTTAATTCGTCGAAGGCCCGTTGCTCCATAAGAAGCTCCATCCTTTGTCAGTGCGTCGGCGATAGTAGGCGCAGAGACCAAGGAAGCTTCGTACGTCTTTAACGTTAGAAGGAACAGGGTAATTGGCGATAGCTGCTGTCTTTTCAGGATCCGGGCGTATGCCGTCGCCGCTTACGAGATGGCCGAGAAACATGAGTTCTTGGTAGGCGAATCGACATTTTTCAGGTTTTAGCGATAGTCCCGCAGCTTTGATGGCCTCGAGAACTTGTTTCAGTCGTTCTATGTCTTCCTCGAAGGTTCTTGCGAAGACGACGACGTCATGGCAAAAGGGCAAGGGTGCAGGCCAGCTGGTACATGGTGAAAAAATGGAACCCGAGAAAGGGACAGAGGAGGGAGGACACGACACGTTCTCGAGTCGTGTCATCGTGTCGTGTCGAGAACGTGTCGTGTCGTCCCTCCTCTGTCCCTTTCTCGGGTTCCATTTTTTCATGATGACGTCGTCGAGGTACACAAGGCAGGTTTGCCATTTTAACCCGGCCAGTACGGTGTCCATGACACGTTGAAACGTAGCTGGAGCTGTGCAGAGGCCAAACGGCATAACCTTGAATTTGTAAAGCCCATCCGGATTAAGGAAGGCCGGTTTGTCACGATCGCGTTTGTCGACTTCCACTTGCCAGTACCCCGTCTTAAGGTCCATGGAGGAGAACTTCGCATTTTAGAGACAATCGAGTGTGTCGTCGGTACGTCGATAGGTAAACGTAGTTTTTTTTCGTCGTTGAGTTTTCGGTAGTCGACGCAGAACCTGGGTGTTCCGTCTTTTGTCTTCACGAGTACTACCGGCGACGCCCACGGACTGGTCGACGGCTGGATAATGTCGTCGTCCAGCATTTCTTCTACTTGTGCTCGGATGGCTTCTCGCTCTTTAGGTGACACCCGATACGGCATACGATGAATCGGCCGGACATCTTCGTCGACTATGATGCGATGCTTTCCTACCGTCGTCTGTCGCACGAAGTGGCGAAATAGTCACTCGAAGCCTGTAGTACTTGCAGAAGGGTGTGCTTCTGCACCACAGTTAGTTGAGGGTTTATGTTGAACGGGCGGTCGTGGTGTTCTGTGGCGCAGTCGGTGCGTGTACTGTCCAGGAACAGCTATTTTTGTGCCACTTGTGAGATGCTGCGGTTCCTGGCTAAAGTTCGTAATCAGTAGCTGCATTTTTCCGTCTCTGACAGGCACAATTCCTCTTGCTATCCCGATGCCGCGTTGTAGGAGGAGATGAATGTTTCCTTCGGCCAACAGAGCCATTCGGGGCTGTGTCACTCACAGCAGTAATAATACGGGATGGCAAGGGAGGAAGGTTGACCCGCTGACTTGCTATAGTTGCCACATGCGTATTTGTGCGCTTCTCCGGGCTTATACGCGTCAGCCACGCATTATCGTCATCTTCCCCTTCTGGCGTCTCTAAGGAAATTACTCCATTGGTGAAGTCGATGACCGCTTTATTTTCTTGTAGAAAGTCCATTCCGAGGATGACGTCACGTGGGCAGTTCGGCAGGACGACGAAGCTGACGACGTACTGGATGTCGACTGGATGTCGCACTTGTATAACTGCCGTGCATCGGCCAGTCGGGGTTTTACGTGTCCACCAGCAGTCCTGATGTCAGGCTCATCCCACTTCGTTTGCACCTTGCGAAGCTTCTTAGCCAACGTAGCACTCATAACAGAGTCGTCGGCACTGGTATCGATTAACGCGGTCGTCTCATGGCCGTCGATGAGTATTTGCAGGTTATTGGTAATTTTTCGAGCGGTGCTGCGTTGCTGTTCGTCGAGTTGGAGGAATTGTAACTTTTCGTCGGTCCGCAGCTTCACCTCCCGGAGCTGAAGTCTTCAGTTTTCCCGGTTAGGGCTGCGCCACACAGGTCGTCTTGCCGGTGACTGTGAACATGCTCTTCCTGGCGACCTGCTGCGGTGGGGGACGCTCGGGGACAGGTCATGTCGTGAGCCAGCAGAAGCATTCTGCTGCCGTAGATAGTCTTCAATTGCGGCGGGGCGACTACCGCGCTGAGGGCGGGGGGGTCGGGTGAAAATCCGGGTAGACCCAGTCGTCGGTACGGGCAACGGCGGTAGACATGATTGGCTTCGCCATAGTGGTAACAAAGCAGCCTCAAGTCTGACGTTCGCCATACATCTGTCTTGCGAGTGCCTTGTGCGCGTGGCGGGTAGCTGAGTGGTGCAGGTTGGGCGGGTTGCGAATGCGCCCAGCTGTTGCCGTACTGCGCTGCCTGCGGTGGCTGTCGTAGTGCAGCGGCGTAGGTTGGCTTTGGTACCTCGGCGACGGGTGGCGGTGCTTGAAGTGCCTGCTGCACCTCCTCCTTGATTATCGCCCGGATGGAGGCCAAAGGAGCTCCTGTTCCTTCTGGGCGGAGGAGAGCTCGTACTTCTTCCCGAACCACCTGGTCGTCACCGGGTATTTACGTAGAAGAGGAGCGTAGCATTCTGGGAGGGGGCCTGGTTGTCGATTGATAGCTTCTTTCGCTTTTGTGTTTCAATCGACAACCAGGCCCCCTCCCAGAATGCTACGCTCCTCTTCTACGTAAATACCCGGTGATGACCAGGACAGCGTCATTCTGATGATGGGACTCGAATGGGACCCGAAACGTTAACTGTATTTTGTTATGTTTGTTGAAAGCCGGCGCGTTTCAAACTATTAAAGATGTCTACTCCCGGCAATTTGAAATATATTCAGCGGTAGACCACGCTTTCTTCGACTCAGTCGTTACTGTTCTTCCAGGCCGTTGAGCAGGGATTGCCCCGCACTTCCACCAGATATGTCACGGATGAAAACAGGCGAGTGAGACGGCGAATAATCGGCGAATGCTTTATTCTAGCTGCTTAGCTGGCTAACTCAAGAGCGGTAGCTCTTAGACAGAACTAAGGTAAAAAGAATGCTCCGACTGGGAGCTCACAAGCTTTTATACACAGCGGTGAACATTGTAGAAAACACGCGTCGGTGGAGAGAAGGAAATACAGAGGCCTCTCCAAGGTCGTCGGTCCGTCCTTGAGATTGATGCGAGTGAAGGAGCAGATGCTTCCAGAAGGATCGCTTGCCATGTAGCGCGACGTGTCGCGGGCCCCAGCCCGTCATTTGACGCCTCGTTGCCTGTTGTTGTTGTTGCGTGTGGTTGCCCCAAAGACGATACGTGGCAATATACACCATGGGAAAATAACTGATATTTTTTAGGAAACACACTGCATCATAATGGTTCTAACAGAAATGCTTTTGTTTTGCTTCTCTACGTTTGTTGTATGTACATATGCCAAAATGAGTGAGTAGTTTCTGCTTTTGCTCAATATCTGAGACAACATCAACAAAAGCTCTTGTGGAGTTTCATGACAGCATTTTTGCTTCTGACTGCAACTGACTTTTTATCCAGGTGCCAGGCCGACTGTTCCCCATATCCATCCAGCATATTCCAGTGCCAAAAGAAGAGCTGCGTTCCAAATCTGGCCGCTTGAATCCTGCTCCATATGTACGTCTTTTGAACCTGATAGACCAGAAGTACCCGTCCACTGAGCGTGGGGACCTCTTGGTGTTTCTCAGTGGCACTGCGGAGATCTCTGCTGTACAAGAAGCTGCTCAACAGTACGCAGACCAGAATGGAAATTGGATCATTCTGCCTCTTCACAGCACTCTTCCCCTTGCAGATCAGGACAAGGTTGGGAAATTGAAACGTTGCTTCTTGAGGAACACGATATCAAAGCGTACTACCATGTTGGGCTTTCCAACATTCCCGTAACCTGCCACCTCAGATACCTATCTCGGTACTTTGCGAGCACCACACATTCTGGGGTGGGATCTCTCTCTGTGCTTGGTCACACCGTGATATGTAGAGGTGAGTGCGGGTGAGGAAATTCGTACCCACACTACCCGCAGCCACTGTGCGAGCACACCCGCATTTTATCTGCAGCATAACTGAGTTTCTATTTGCAAAAAGCAAAATTTCAACTCAAATCAGATCGGAGAACACTATCATTCAGAATGAAGGTAGCTTCTGAGTGTGGCATAGGGTTAAAAGACCTTTTTGTGTATATTTTTCATGTCCATACAATGGCCGACATGTGCATGGCTTGTACAATCTGACCACCAGGGTTGTTAAAGTTACTTTTCAAAAGTAACTAAGTTACAGTTACAGATACTCAGCTTCAAAAGTAATTAAGCTACAGTTAGAGTTACTGACAGGAAAATTACCGAGATACAGTTACAAATACCTTGGAAAAGTATCTGAGAACGGGTGCAGTTACTTTTTGCAATTCTGTACGCAGACCATATCTTTCGCCTTTGGCTCATAATAGGTGTCACTCTAGAGCCACAGAGACATCCCTTCTTGGGTAATCATACGTAATTGCAGGCAAAATATTGAAAGGAACGCCTAAACTGGGGGTAACCGAGACAGGGACCGATGAGACGCTTAGAAACTTCGTCTTCGGCTCACAGTGGAGACATTTCAGCTCAAGATTCCCGTTCTCCTTTGTTCCGATTAATTTAAAATGCTCTCGATATTGTGGCTACGGTACCTCTGACAGAACTGAGGCAACTTTAGTCGGGCTGCTCATAGTTACAGCCTCACAGACGGCGTCCGCGCCTGAGGTGCCGTCGACGCCTTCAAACTCGGTCATTCTCTGCACAACCGTTCAGGCCGCCAAGAGAGTGGCGAGGAACAAGGAATGTCATGTGCGAGTGCGAGGGCGTGAGCACATGCAGCAAGGGCGAGGAGTGGAGCTCGACGCGGTGTCGACTAGGGAGCCTCGATGGGTTGCTGCAGCTTTTCACGCGCATGGAGGATCCCTAGTGTCAGCGCGCCCTTCGCGCCACCTCGTGCTCGGCGACGGTGTTTCGTTTTTACTCAAAAAATACTCAAAAAGACAAATACAAGTTACTGAAAAAAGTAAATACGTTACAGTTAGAATGTTTGAAAATGTATGTAATATTTCCTCACGATACACAAAAAGTATCTAAGTACATGTACTCAGATACTTTTACTAAGTTACTTAACAACTCTGCTGACCATGATATTGTCGTGATCTGACACATGCGCAATCTGACCACGATGATCAGCTCGTGTGTTGCCCGATAGAGTTGAGTAGAAAGCAACCAGAGAGATTTCCATGAGCACATGTTTTTTCGCCTAATGTTCGGTGTCGTATTTGTCAGTCACCGAAGTGAAAACCACAGGTGCTCCGGTGAAGGGTCAAAGACTGTGGGATATGTCAAAAAAGTATACTTCCAGATATTTTTCTTTATGAAAACTGAGGAAAATGCCAAAATTAGTTACTAAGTTAGCATGGCGAAAAGTTAGTTTCGTAGGTGCAGGTAACGCAGGTTCACCCATAATATCTGGGGATGCACCCGCGTTGTACCTGCAGCGACACCAAATTTCTAGTCGAAAATCACTAAACTACAGGTTCATCTGCAGGTAACTGGAGGTATACCCCCACCTGCACTCACCTCTTGTGATACGATGGGCTTAAACACACTGAACGAATGCTATGAGACACACGGACCGATCACACACAGGACACTTGTCCCGTGTGTGTTATGTCTGTGTGTTTCTTAGCATTCATTCAGTATGTTTACTTTTATCCAACACCCTCTTTTTGTTTTGTCTTTGCGTGATTAGCTTTTTTGGACACCACAAAAGAACTCCTATTTTTGTTCCATCATATAAGGCTGTCGTTTATGAGGGTTATTGATCAGGGCTCACCTGTGACACTGGCACATATTTAGATAACATTAGAGCATGGCAGAGCTGAACATAGCGTTTTTATTTTTCTCTCTCCCAAGCAAGCAATGGCCGACGTTTGGCAAAAAGTCAGATGACAGCTGGCCAACGACTCCTTCGACCAGCCAACATTGGCGCAATGTTGCATAGTGATAGGCAGAACAAGGTTCGGCAAGCCATCGGCCAGGGGACAGATCCGTACCAAGAAGCGAGCTCGTTGGCCAAGCACTTGCAAAGCACAGCTAGGTTGGCAGGACCAAGCTTGGTCTAATATCGGTATGTCGCCTTGGGGAGGGGGTAACGAGGAATGGTGTAGCAATGCATAAGTTCGACTTTCGATGGGCCAAGTGAATGTCTCAAACCAAAAGCAGTAAGAAACAAATGTTATCTTCATGGTGAGTTAATACTGTTACGAACAGCACAGCGTCACGATCCCAAGGGGAAGAACAATGTCGGCACAAAGGCGGCAAAATGTACGGTGTCAGACTAAAAGTTGTCGGTCCGACCTACGTAAAAGCGACCGGGCCAAGGTCGGGGATTGACATTGGCCTAACGTGGCCTGACTTAATTTGCCGGAGGTTCGGCTAACGTATATGGCCGAACTAAACGACATAGTGCCAAGGTAGTGCCAGCATAAGACCGAGGTTGTTTGCAGCTTGGGGTCTCCCTTGCCAGCAATCTATTTTTTTTATTGATGGGCTGGCCATAGGCCCCACAGTCATAGAGCAGTAGGCCCGATGTTGGACAGACGTTAGTTATACCCAATTGTCCCGCGGTGTAGGGTAACGATTTATCATCCTTTGTTTGTTGCTCGTGCTTCCCACGACGGACAGTGAGCACGCCGTTTTAAAGGACAAATTTCCCACAGTGGAACAGCGTTTCAAAGTGAAAGAGTATAGATGGAGAATCTTAAAAGCTCGCAATATGCCTGTGACCACCACAATCAAACAGCTCCCAAAGAAAAGCAGTTGCATTTCTCGTATTGCCAACTCTAGGATGAGAAAAGCTTAAGCATTTCTTTCCTGAGGAAGAACAGATACTACACATAGGTTGTCTCGCGAGCTTCCACAAATTCGAGAGTCCTGTTCGTGTGTGAGTCAAAATGAAGGGTGAGGTGCCTAAGTTTAATTTGACGCATACACAAACAACACTGAAATGAGGAATTGCTGGTCGTATTAGCTCAGGATGAAGATAACGTCTCTGTTTCTTACTGCTTTTGGTTCGGGACAATCTCTTGGCCAAACGAAAGTCGAACTTATGCAGTGCTACACCATCCCGTGTTTCCCTCTCCCCAAGGAAACATACCGAGATTGCACCAAGCTTGGCAAGAGTTTGGCTGGCGAACCCAGCCGTGCTTGGCAAGTGCTTGGCCAGCGAGCTCGTTCTTGGTACAGGTCTGTCCCCTGGCCGACGTCTTGCCAAACCTCGTTCCGCCTATCACTATGCAACATTGCGCCAACGTTGACTTGCCGAAAGATTCGTTGGCCAACTGTCATCCGACTTTTTGACAACCGTCAAAGCGTATTTCTTTCTTCTTTTTTTTCTAGTAGAAGCTCCATTGTTTTCGGGTTTGTTTGCAATGCAGGACCGATATTGGCCCCTTCTATATTATGCAAAACTGTCAATAGCACTCCTGCAAGTCGCCGCACAACGTTGTTTGCCGACAACTGTGAGCAACATCATACTGACGTCTGTCAAAGGTGCAGTGGCCGACTAAATCGCATGCCGACCAAAAACTGGCCACTGGCCGATGGTTCGCGATAGGAACTTTCCACTTGGGATAGAGAACAGGATATGGTTTGAATCTCACGATATGTATTGCTATAACCGAAAAAAGAGTGGCTGTGCGTTCTTTTCAGTGAATCTCTTCACGACGACCACCAGATGCTGGCGGGACGATGCATGCCAAGGCTTTAACGACACCTCAACAAGGTGTCAGGGCGTGCTGTGAGGCCAGCATCTGTTGATCAACATGCTCTGTTAGTGACATTGTCCCATGCTTGTTTCAATCATTCTTTGCCAATGAAGTCGTCTGCCGACTGGCTGCCGATGGCCGGCCGATCATTGGTAGTAGTCAAATACCCATTGGGATGGCAATGGTTTAATGAGAGAATGACAATGCGCGTGACATGCCCCTTGTCATCGTCATCGCTACACTTCCCCTCTCCGAAGTCGTGAACCCCCGGGCACAATGGATGGTGACACGATGACTGAGATGAACAGTGGTCAAGAGACTTTGGTGGAAGATGGTGCGGACGGCGTGGATGCTAACGGGTTGAAAGATGCTGGCGACGTGGACGACAAGGCACACGGCTAGGAACGATGTTCGGCAACGATGGGGTGATGAGGCGGATGTCATGGGGACGCTGTGCTGCTCGCTGGAAGGTCGGTGGTCCAAGGGCAGGACCTGAGCCATCATGGGGTGCTGCTGTCACGGGCGTCGGTTCTCAACGGGGCTGGGGGCTTCTGGTCAGGTCAGGTCATCATTCGTCTCATAGGTCTGATGTACCAACCAAGGCCAGGAAGGCCAGCCTAACTATTGCCAAGCTTGCCCCAACCTTTGCTTGTTGCTTAAGCTGTGTTCCCTGCATGTCTAAAGCCTAGGTGGGCAAACTTGCTCTATCTGATTGTGTTCAGGTTGCTACCAGGATCAGGTCACATGCACAATTAGCAATAAGTGCATTGTATTCTTTAATGCTTAATTCAATACCCACATGGAGTAATTTATTATTCCTATGTCTATTCCCGAGGCACAAATTGAAGGGAATGAGTCTGCATGCTCGTGAAAGCTGCTGACTTGTTAAGGATGAGTGTGACGTTTGTGGAACAGAATGTGTGATACACCTATTCCAAAACTGCCTTCTTTTAAAGCTTTGGCTTGTAGCGACCTCATCACCACCAACATGATCCCTTTCTGCCTCGTGACTGACCGCGTGATTAAGCGAGATTGTTCCTTTTCAGCTTTGGATTATATCTATGTGTCTCATAGCTCCTTGGTTAGCAATTTGCTAAATTGGTGACCCGGACGCGATCTCAACGACTCCCACCCAACTCCGGCACACTTAATTCTCATGACTACGCAAGCGGGAGACCAAGCTGAGTGTAGGGAAGAGGAAGAGGGCCATTGTGGGACCCCTTCCATCCGCCCAAGGTTACAGGTACCAATTGACAATGGTTGACCGATTCACGCGGTGGCCAGAGGCAGCCCCCATGGTGGATGCCACCGCTCAAAGTGTAGCACCGTCTTTCTTATCCACATGGGTAGCTCGCTTTGGTGTGCCCACCAGTGTCACAACCGACCGCGGAAGGCAGTTTCTAAGCACACTCTTTACCCGCCTGCTGCATTGACTTGGAACTATCCACCTTGCTACCACCGCCTACCATCCTTCTGCTAACGGTCTAGTGGAACGACTGCAACGGACACTTAAGTCAGCACTCATGGCAGAAGGACATTCGTCATTATGGGTAGAACGTTTGCCCATCTCGTTGCACTGCACCACCAACCAAACATCGGCGTCGCCACCGTCAGGTCCACTTCAACGTTCCCACGACTGCACCGCAGCCTCGTCACTGCGGCGCAAGCCTGTAGGGAAAGAGGAAGTTTCCAACTGCTGCTGCACGCGCCGGGTACGCGAAATAAAAGAATTCTTTCTGCTGTCTGCTGGTCGTAGGGATGCATGATTATTGTATGCGGGCAACCGCTACATGAGCAACCAATGGAGATCATCGCTACCGGCACTAATTTATTTCTACTGCCATCGTTTTGGTCTGCAGAGCTTGCCTTATGGTTCCTCCAGGCCGAATCACAGTCAAAAGACGAAATATCACTATGTCGTCTCGTCTCTCTCGGCTTCAGACATGGCAGAAGTTAGAAATGTATTCCCACGGATACCCAAAGCAAATCCATACGACGCTCTCAAAGCAGCACTTGTAAAATGATTGACAGCATTTAAGGCAACATGCCTCCAGCCGCCTCGGCGACCGCATACCCACCCAACTTCTCCGGAGGACAGCAAGAGCGTTCGAGATTGACATACATGGTCGGTCACACACTGTCTCTCGAGACCGCCATTCTTGACCCCACTCAAGATCAGCATAACATCTGCCTTGCGCACCATGCTGATTTAACATCAACAGATAAACCTGCCACCGCATTATTGCTAAAACCACGACATGTTCACTGGAACCTCCCTCCACATACCTAGATCACTTTCTTGGGGGGGGAGCCTGTAGCGACCTCATCACCATCAACATGATCCCTTTCTGCCTCGTGATCGATCGCGTGATTAAACGAGATTGTTCCTTTTTGGCTTTAGATTATTTCTATGTGTCTCATAGCTCCTTGATTAGCGATTTGCTAAAGGCTCTTTGTTGCTGTTGTGTACAGCTCCAACACAGCTATTCTCATGTTTCCTTTCATTGAATACAGGAAAAACATATTACTTTAAAGATATACATCAAACCAGCTGAGATTTTGCAAAGATTACAGGCACAGTATGGGGAACAAACAGTGTCAAAGGGAAGAGTGTATGACTGGCACAGACAGTTTGGCAACAGTTTGACGGGATATGGTGATGAATCGACCACATAGACATGTTCGACTGCTCTCACGCCGGTAAACATCGCAGGCATTGAGCAAGCCATCCTCGAGAACAGCCCAGCATAATATTAGTGTTGCCAGTGTGGAGACAATCATTCGTGAGCACTTACTGTTCCGCAAAGTCTGTGGAAGATCGGTTCCCCAACGTCTCATATGTGACCAGAAGGTACATGGCAGTCTCTGAGCAGCTGCTGAAGCGGTTTCAATCCGAGGGGAACCAATTTTTGCAGTCAGTCATCACATGTGATGAAACCTGGATGCATCATTTCACTCCAGAGACAAAAAGGAGCAATATGGAATGGCAACATAAGCCTTCGCTGCCGCCAAAGAAAAGAAAGATGCAGCCGTCTGCTGGTAAGTCCATGGGAACTGTCTTCTGGGACATGCGGGGTGTTGTCCATGTATAATTCTTGGAGCAAGGGGTACCGATTAATGCCCAGTAATACTCCACATTGATAAAGGGTGCAGTGCGAAACAGCATTTGCGAGAAAAGGCCTGGGATATTGTCTGGAAGCCTCGTTCTTCCTTATGACAATGCCCGGCCTCGCACGGCGAATTTGACGGTAGCAACCCTGGCTGAAATGTGCTGGGAGACTTTGGCCCCATGCCCCTTACAGCAAAGGTTTAGCCCCAAGCAATTACTACCATTTGTTTGGGCCCCTTAAAGAGCATATTGGAGGAAATACGTTCCACATAGATAAAGCCCTCCAGAAAGATGTCCTGCAGTGGCCACGAAAGCAACCCACTTCTTTGTATGCCAAAGGCATCAAAGAGTTGCCATAGCGATGGCAGCGGTGTATAGATGTGCACGGTGAATACTTAGAAAAACTGACATAGTTTGGTGATTCCTGAATTTTCCTCAGTCAACCTTGAACGACTCTTGTAGGTCGGATTGAACCTTCAAACGAAACATTTTTTGCTATACACAGCTCCAAATCCAAGCCTGTAGTGTAATTGAAGAATTCACTGTAGCATCCATGCATCAGCCCAGCAGATCAACTAAAGGACCTATTGTACAGTGAGGATCCAAAGAAGTGCAGTTGTGCCCCCTAGTCCCCTGTCATAATCTGTATTCAGTGATCTTTCTGCATTTGTTAACCACAAGTCATTTTAGTTAACTGAGAAGGTACTGCAATCATATGATTTGCCTGTTGCCTCCTCCAAAGTTGCCTCCTTTTATGGCCTATCAGGCCATATCCCCATAGTGGTGTCCACTTCATGATGACCTGTCTGGGAAGTGCTGGGAAGTGGGAAGTGCAGGGGAGGTGCTGTTGCACTGAGGAGGACCACAGGGTCTCATTTGCTACAACATGCCCAGCTCGGGGAATATTAGGGTCAGCAATGGATAAATGACCCATTCTTTGCACTGACACTACCTAGTTGCCTTGTGGTAGGCTGTTGGAAGTAGCCAGGCAGACGTCCTTTCTTAGTGAATGTAATAGAGGTTTATTACATTCTGTTCCATGAAGATGACAGACAAACTAGTTCTTGAAGCCCCACCCTTTGAAGAGGAGATTCTGGAAGGGGGTGTCACTTTTAAGCAAGCCTGTGCGTTAGGTCCAGTCAGCATGTCGCCTGCGAATGAGGCTACCATCACTCTTGGTGCCACCATTGCCCCTGTGGAAATAATGGGCTGCTTATCCTTTG
Organism: Ornithodoros turicata; assembly: GCF_037126465.1. NCBI lineage: Eukaryota > Metazoa > Arthropoda > Arachnida > Ixodida > Argasidae > Ornithodoros > Ornithodoros turicata. The sequence continues at coordinate 29,778,296 of NC_088206.1, read as the reverse complement.
GTGACCTTGATTTTCCACAAGTAGAAAAGTTGACTGACCAGGTGGCACCTTGTGCTCTGGCGTGTTGCAACATAGCCAACCAACCAGGCGGATGTGGCCCCATTTCTGGAAAATATTTGGACGCAACAAACATCATGGTCATTTGAACAACATGTGATATAGAGAACATCAGGTTCCACAAGTTTTTTTAAAAAAAAGAGGATGATTTCGAGAGCCCATGTTTGTCATCTCCAGTACCCAGCCAGAAAATAATTCATTGCCTGATTCACATTTTGCATGTACCAATCCGTGAAACTGTGTGTAATGTGCATAATGTGAAATTAAATTCAATTTTTATTTTCATGGTGCCCATGAACAACCGTAGTCTGAATATGGGGCTGTAAACACACGGGGCCAACTGCATGTGAAATGGGTGACGAGCACGTAAGCAGCTACGTAATGTGCATGGAAGATACCTCTTCAGTGTCTTCAGGGCTCTGTAGTGAGGAAGCCCTTTCTCTAGCTCTGCCACAATTGTGTCACAATTGTGTATTGTATATGATTGTGCGTCAATTGTGCATGATTTGGATAGACACAATAAACAATAATAACAACAACCTAACTCAGCTCAGCTCTTGGCAGAAGATGTCAGCTCGCTGCAAGCTGGCCGAAAACCTATTTCCGTTTCAGTTTCTTCAAGTATGGTTTCTACTGGGCATTTGGCATGGTTCAGCCCTAAGAACACGTTCTCTTTTTTGCTGACTAGGCCCACTCGACAAACCATGGACCAATTGATATTTCGAGTGCCTCGTGACAGTAGAGGATTACTTGTGTGGATAAAGTATGTGCGCTCTGACTTAATGAACATGCCGATGAAGTGCTTCTATCTATGCCAGATGATTACTGCTTCGTGCTGTTAAACGGTGTAAGACTTGACTGTAAGCCCAGCATAAATTGTTATGTTTGTGTATCGTTTTTGCGTGTGTTCTGCCTGTGACTTTTCTGTGGTTGCCTTGTTTCAAGGTTTTCGACTATGCTCCAGAAAATATGCGTAAATGCATTTTGTCAACCAACATCGCAGAAACCTCTGTCACCATTGATGGTGTGAGGTTTGTTGCTGACTCTGGAAAAGTGAAAGAGATGAGCTATGATGCGGGCTGCCACATGCAGAAACTCAAAGAGTTTTGGATAAGCCAGGCAAGTGCGGAACAGCGAAAGGGCCGTGCAGGTAGGTTTCTTCGTGAATTGACATGCCCATGATTTAATGTATTTGGTGGACGCAGGTCGCACGGGGCCTGGTGTTTGTTTCCGGCTGTTCTCCGAAACGGAGTACGAGGCCATGGCTCCATACTCTACACCGGAAATACTACGGGTGCCACTGCATTCCCTTCTCCTTCAGCTTATCTCATTGGGCTTGCCTGATGTTCGCCAGTTCCCTTTCTTGGAACCCCCACCTGTAGAGAGCATCCTTGAGTCTCTAAGGCTGCTCAAGGATCAGGTACTCATCATATTTACTGTTATGTTTACAGAAATAGAACATGAAAGTATGTATCTCCAAAAATGCAAAAATTGGAACTTTGAGACATGCACAAGTACGAGAGTAATCCTGCACACCACTGAATGAAAGATATCACAACATGAAGCATCATGTCATCCACTAGTGTCACGTAATGTCACATATTCTGGTTTGTTTTTTGGGCCACGCTGGTACTCTGCTTCTGACTTGAAGCAGAGTACCAGCTTGTATGTTATTGGTTGAGCTCAACCAATAACTTGTTGGTTGAGGTTCTTGAACAGTACAGCGAAAAGGAGAAGGAAACAGGACAAAAAGAAACTGAGAAAATTTAAATAGCTTTTAGGTTATGATGGTTACCATTGTTGCCATTTCATTATCAATATGGACTAAATATTTATGTGGTAGTGAGGCTGAAACCTTAACAAATATTTATTGTTAGTGAAAGCTTTCGTTCATAGTCCACGTTTTCCTTGCAACGACTGCCCGCAAAATGTCTACCAACTCTGTAATTCCCCTAGAGTATAGTGTATGATGCAGAAACATGTACATAATGTGTCAGACTTATGTGCTCTCAGAATATGTCAGCTAACAGTGTTGTGTTACGTGCAAGACTGTGGGTCTTGAGAAGAAAGGGAGAGCTCCATTCATCAGCTGGCAGAGGGCCATGGCAGTGTTGCTAGTCAAAAGACGTTCAAGTGCTGAATATACAAAGTGTTTTATTAGTTATTTTTTTTTTAGTAAGCACCATTATTGTCGTTTTTGCAGTTGGGCTGTACGGCCGGGCAGACATCCTCTCGAAGAGGGTATGTACACTACAAAGATTACCTAAAATTTATTAGCTCTTTAATTAGGGGGTTTCAGGCAAAAGCAAGACAATAGTGTGGGAGACAATCCTTGTTGAAAGCCATTAAATTTTTAAAGAATCCAGAAGCACGCACGTATGTTGAAATATCTATCGCCGAATTTTGATATGCAAATGAGGCGAAACCGTGCCAATTAGGAGCTTAGAGAGGGCATCACTCATTCCATGTCAGAGGGCCATGTGCTTTGGAGTGATAGAGATGATAGGAGTAGGTGCCCGTCTGCTGGCCAGACCAACCACGTGGCAGCCCAGATAAGCGTTTGTCGGCAAATTTAATGTGCTCCTGAGGCACAGTTTTGGTTTAGCGAAAATCAGCAATGGAAATTTTGCGGCACGTGCTCGTTTCAGGATTTTGAAAAGATGGAATAGCTTCCAACGAGGGTCGTCTCCCATTTTGCTATCTTGTTTTTGATCGAAACCTCCTAATTAAAGAGTTAAATAATGAATTTTAGGTACTTAGTCATCCTGTGGTTACATACTCTCTTCGACAGGATGTTCGCCTGGCTGTATAGCTCAGCTGCGAAAATGACATCTATGCTGCTCTCGTAGCTTTTTTATTTAAAAAATCTGTAAATGATAAAGAACAAAACACTGTGTATAAGACATAAGATAGACAATAAAGCATATAACGTGCATCATAATCTCGAGAGGGAAGTAAAACCCTATCAGTTACTTCCCACTTTGTGGGTCTCCCACTAGAACACCTTTACATGTGTAGGAGCAGGCTTCAAACAATGATAGAGATGCTTTGCTTGCTTGGCAGGTTATCACTCAGCGCGAGCATGGGATCTTTTGAAAAATAGAGTGTGTGCCATCCTTTTTAGTTTTTGCACTTTGTCTGTGGTAGTAGCTGAATAAATGTCTGATGCTCCTGATTACATACACTTGATTTTAAGAATGGCTTCTGCAATCACGTGGGCATGCTTGGGAGCCTTTCTGAGAGTAACCAATACTTGGGAACTATTTAGAAAGGATTTGATGAATTGTAAACCAGTCATTTAGGAACTACGGTAAACCCTCGTTATATCGAAGTCGACGGGACCGCAAAAAAATTCGATATAAGCGGTATTTCAATAAAAGGGGAGACACTTCAAAAACAGTAAATCCAAACCCAGGAAAACGTGAAAATGCGATGTCATCGCGACAATATGTTATTGACGTGCAGAAAACGCAGTCACCTGGGTTTGGCGCGTAGCCCCACTGCCGGCGAGGAGATGTTCTTCGAGTTTCCGCAGGCACGTCATCAGTTCATTATCACCGCCGCTGCATTCTACCCTATTGCGAATCAGACGCAAAATATTCCGTGTTTCCGCCGCCGTAGGTATTTCACGGGGTTCTTCTGACTCGTCGTCCGAAGTTCCATCGTCGACGTCCCGACGACTGACGATAATATCCACAATTTCGGCGTTCGTTACAGGACTGACAACGGGAACATTTGCATCCGCCCGCGCGAAGGTATCAAAATCATCTTCCACTTCTTGCCCTACAAGGTCGTGCACTGTTCTGTACAGGCTCTCAGATTCCTCATCGTCTTGAAATTCAACTTCTTCAACTGACTGCGCCGCAACACGTGCACGACAAAAGCCTTTTGAAGCACTTCTGCGGAGCTATCGTGCATAAAAGACCAACACTTAGCAAATGAACCACGCAAAGCAACCATCCACGGGAGAACGGTGAATCATCTCACGTGGTTGGGTCACATGACCGGTCCCTCTCTCTCCCCTTTCTCCCATCCATGTCAACGAACCGTCCTCGTGCGTCCTACTTTCCCACTCTTCGCTGTACGAAAGGAAAAGAGGTTGCATGAGTGATTGTGTTTGGAGAAAATAAAGAAAAGAAGGGTAAGGTGGCTTTCGGGAATGTTTTGGGTGGCGACCAGCAGCCTACCGTCGGGCGTGCGCTTCGTAATATGCGGAGTTAGCTCTCCTCACACTTCGAATAATCTGGTTGTAAATACATGTAAATGCACGGGGATTTCACCGTATATCGAATAAAGCGGTAATTCGAATAAAGCGACTTCTATATAACGAGGGTTTGCTGTACATATTTCTCTCCAGGGTGCCCTGACTGAAGAAGAAGAGCTGACACAATTGGGGAAAATCTTGGGCCAATTACCCGTTGACATAACTGTGGGGAAAATTCTTGTCCTTGGTTGCCTCTTCCGGTTAGAGGATCCAGTGCTTTCCTTGGCAGCTGCTCTCAGCGTACAAACACCTTTCACCCAGAAGTCATTCCGTGATGCCTCAGTATGTGTCCATTTGCGCTTCTGAAAAGATTAAATGTGTTTTGCTTTGAGATCAGGTAGCTGGAATTACCTTGTAATTGTGTTGACACTTTAATGGTAATAATTTTGCAGACTGCAAGGAAAGAAGTGGACTCTGACCATGGGGATGCCCTGACGTTACTCAATGCCTTCCACCAGTGGTTGTCTTTGAAGTGCTCAGGGGAGAACAGTACCAAATGGTGTCGCCGATTAGGTCTCGAAGAACAACGTTTCTATGAACTCATGAAGCTCAGGCAACAGTTTCTTCACTTGTTGGAGGTATGCTTGCTATTGGGCTATTGCTGGAAAGCAGAGCTTGCTAATAATGTCATGATGTGGTCTGCAAGATCACAACAACAACATAGCAACGAGGGCAACCTAAAAAGAAAGCAAGAGAAAGAAACCTTTGTCTTCTAGTTTCTATTGTCTAGTAATTAGTTTCATCCATGGCTGTAGTTAGGTTTCCATCCATCCCAGGTAGCTAAAGAAAGTATCCTATTTGAAAGGGAGAAGCTTATAGAGAGAAGGCAAAAGTCATTGTCGTCACTGGTGTTCATGTAGTGTAGTAAACTGCCATAACCCTTGGCAGAATCATGCATCTAACAGGTCTTGTGTATAATGTAGTGCGAGTTATATTATAACAGGTATTCGTGAGTAATCCTGGCCATATCATGCAAATTCACAGATTGCAAGGGACTTTCTGTAGTTACAACCTTCAGGTGTCTTGTTGTTATAATATCAAGTGACTTACGTTGTAATCTGCACATTGACCATATCAGATGTGCTACTTCCCTGAAGTTGTGCTATTTAAAAAGAAATCTAAAGTCCTACGCCAGCTACTAAACTTGAAACCTATAAGTACTGTGTATGGTCCACTCCTGAATATGCAGTTGTGGTGTGGGACCCATTCAGAACTCAGAATATGTACAGTGGAGACAACTTATAACTTGGGCCAGAAGTTTTCGGGTTTTACTCTTTTTCAGATTCGGGGAGTAAAAATCGGGGAAATACGTTTATACCCTAAATTCCTGCAAATATCGGGTGAAATTCTTTGCACTGTGCTAGTGCATTGTGGTGCAGGGAGAAATCGGGTCTTATATTAGGATGAAAAGGTTTTGGGAAATGCTTTTTTCTCAATTCGGGGTGTAAAAATTGGGTGCTATATATTGGATGGCCAAATTCATGCAAATTCAGGTGACTGACAGCAGGATGCATCTTCCAGTCCAAAAGCTTTATTTTATATCGGTACAGTCGCAGGATTCCTATACTATTAATATGTAGTGCACAACCAGAAAAGGAATTCTTTCTTAAATGCATCATTTCAATGCTTCTAATACAACAGCAAAACCTTACAACACAGCTATGACATGGCAACACATGTACTCTCTCAAAATGTTTTAAAAATTCAAAGGAATGAACGTACAATTGTTAATATGATGTCATCTGTAATTACCATCCTTTGTTAACATACAGCATCATTGCCATCCTTAATGTCTCTGCACCCATTGACGAACGGTCGGGCCTCTGAACGTAACGCAGCTGGCTGAAGGTGCGCTCAACGTCACAACTCCCATTGGGGATACACAGTAAGCTCAGAGCTGCTGACCTCAGATTAGGGTACTTTGTGTTCTTCACCCAGTATTCCATGATGCCCAGGCCATCATTTGTTGGGATGTCTTCCTTTAAGTACTGACAAAATTATTCTTGCACAGATGCAGGATCAGTTACAAGTGAAAAGAAGCTCTGGTATGATTCGAACTCTTGGCAAGCAGCATGCTTCTGATGGGAGTCGAGGATCAAGGATTGCTTCCATGTTTCGTTCTGCGTCACTTGGCCCCTTTCAAGTTCTGTTAGGTTCCTCATGCATGTGGCATTCCATTTGGCATTTCCAGAGCTCTGCAAAAGTCCGCTTTCAATGTACCATGCCGTGCCGACGCCACGTGCTCTCTGATGCAATCATAAGGCTTTTTTGCTGGATCTGGTGAAATCTCCAGGCAGCAGTACTTGCAGACCAACGTGAATTCCGCAGGTGTTTCACCGGAGTCCTGAAAAGCGTCCAGGCGCGCCTTCTTCTTAACCTCAAGATCTGAGTACTCTCTCGCCCAGTCGTTGGCTGTCTTCTTTGGTCTGCCCATCAGGACAGCAGGCTTTCATCCCAAGAATAGGTGTCACACAAAGGTGCACGTTGCGAAACTGAACGAAATTCGTGTGATAAGTGTGACCTAAAGCGTCCGACACGGACGCATGACGGATCCACAACCGGGGAGAACGCAGAAAGCCCGCCGCTTGGTGCGCATGCGCAAATCAGATGTTGGATTGGATTTACTCGTCGCTCGGCTCGACACGGATCGAGACTGGCCGGTTAGCTTGCACCCTCCTCTATGTTCTACGTTTGGCCGGTTTCTCGGGTTTTACTGACATCGTCGGGGTGCAAATATCGGGTTTAACCCGAAGTCTGATAATTGCATTCGGGGGGTACAAACGGGGAGAAATAGGGGTAAACCCAAAAACTTCTGGCCCTACTTATAACTAGACCCCAGATTTCTAGGCAATGCCTACTTTTTTTCCTGTGAGTCTAATAATGCCTTTCTGATGCAAGAGCACTAGTTAGGTGATATGGACGCCAGTAACATTGGTCTTATTTTGCCTAAAAATGCCTATTTCTGAGTTCCTGCCTAAAGGAGCAACTATGCCCCAAAAAATGCCTAAAATGACATTTCCTTGATGATCATTCTTTGTTTCAACGCACTCAGAGATTAAATGGACACCGCTGCCAGTACTCCAACTTGTTCGAGAACGAGAAAGAACGGCCGCCGCTCGCGCGTCGTCGGCGCCGGCGTGTCTGCAGACGCGCATCTGCAACGCGAGTTGAGGAGTCTTACAACCTCAGTCGTCAGTCGTGGTGTGTTGACCGTTACAAACCTTGCAACATGCCAAAGGTGAAGTCAAGCAGGCCGAAGCTGATAAATGTTTGGATTGAAAAGTTCGATTGCTACACCACCGATGGGGATGTAGTATTCTGTCAGCCGCGTGGGAGAAAAGTAAGTTGCGTTCAAGTGGCATCCCAATTTAGAGGGTTGACTGATTGGTTAAAGCTGAGGCCAATTGGCAAATTATTTGTGCCAGACAGCAACGTTATTTTGACCTGCTTGCTGGCTGATCGTTCATGAAAGCTCATGAATGCAGGTCGCAAGAAAAAATATCATCTGGACCAGCATGCTGCCACAGCGACCCATACGTTCAACTGTTGTAAAGACCTCCTGTCTACGTCGCGGCAAATCTTCCTCAAGGACTGCGCACCAGATGCAAAGAAAAGTGCACAGCACGCTGATCTGTGCACAGCACTTGTGGCAGTGAATATTCCTTGGACCAAGCTTGAGAATCCTGCTTTCAGGGGTTTCTTGGAAAAATACTGCAACACAAAAATTCCATGCGAATCCACACTTAGAAAAGACTATTTGGGATATACGTACGAGGAAGTGCTTTCCAGCATTCGGTCTGAGGTAGGCGACTCCAGCATTTGGATTTCAGTGGGCGAGACGACGGATGCCAATGGTCGATACATTGTGAACATGGTAACTGGAAAGTTAGAAATAAGAAAAACGGACTCTGCCATTCCTGATTGCTAGTAGGCCACCCGAGAAAAACGAACGGCGATACAGTCGCGTACTTCGTCACCACGTCTCTTAAGATTCTGTATTCCTCTGGGGCTGACGACGAGAAGGTACTGCTCCTGTACGCTGATGCTGCAGCTTGCATGCACCACGATGCCACGCTGCTAAAGGTCTCCTTCCCGAGAATGACGCACGTCACGTGCCTCGCGCACGCATTCCACTGAGTTGCAGAAGAAGTGAGAACCAATTTCACAGAAGTCAATCAACTTGTCTCCTCAGTGAAAAAGGTGTTCCTGAAAGCCCCCGCTAGAGTTCAGGCATTTAAGGACAAGCTGCCTGACGTACCACTTCCTCCTGAACCCATTTTGACCCGATGGGGTACATGGCTGAACGCAGTGGACTACTTCCACAGCCACTTTGAAGGCCTGCGCTCTGTGATTCTCTAGAGTTCTCAAGAGATGAAGCAGAGAGCGTAAGGCGTGCACCGGATCTCTTTGAGCTGACGAACCTTCCTGGAGATCAGGCGTACATCTCATCGAACTACGTCTTCATCGCTGACAGCATCAAGCGACTGGAACTGGAGACTTCTGGTCAAGCACTCTGCGATGCTGTTGCTACAATTGCTGCTGTGCGAGAGAATTTCGAGAAAGTGCCGAAGGGGCCAGTCGCCGACAAAGTAGCGAAAAAGCTGAAGTATGTTCTGGAGGAATATCCAGGGTTTAAAATCTTTGAATCAGTGGCTGGTGTGCTTGCCGTAACTGAACTGATGACGCCAGAGGAAATACGCCCCTCGAAGGTTCCAAAGTTCAACTTTGAGACAGTTACTTCGGTCGACGTTGAACGGAGCTTCTCAGCGTACAAGCTCGTATTTAGCTACATGTGACCAAGTTTCACACCCACAAACTTAGAAATGGTGCTTGTGTCATATTGCTACCATAACCTCACGTGAGGCAGACTTCATTTCTATTCTAATTTTCCCCACTTATTTAATGTTTGCTATGTTTTTATGTTTTGTAACCCATAGTCGTCGACGGAGGTGAGAAATTCGTTTTGTGCGAAGAGCATTCTCGCATGTCGTGTTCTTCAATTACTACTTGTTACTTCCTGATGTTACCTCTCTGAGGGAAATAAACAGAAATCCGTCGTCACGGGAATGCCGAGGCATGAAAAGCGTGCCTAAATTTATTATGCCTATTTTGACGTTTTGATGCCTGAACGTAGATGTTTCGGGCCTTTTATAGGCGCTAAAATCGTTATTTTTTAGAGCCTGAACATCCGGGGTCTACTTATAACTAGGGCCTGACTTTTTCGGGTTTTATTTTTGGCCAAATTCGGGGGGTAAATATCGGGTGATATTTTTCATTCGAAAATTCGGGTGTATTCGGGTTAAATCCCGTTACGGCATATTCTGTCGTCAGGAATTCGGGTGTATTCGGGTGATTTTTTTTGTTTAATAAAAATTTGTCTTAACATGGAACTAATGTTTAGCAATGTTATCAAACTTTATTTTAATGCACGCTTATGAGTGTGCCACGCGACCCGGATGTTTTCGGGTAGATTCGGGTTAAACCCGAATTTTACAGATTTTGTTCGGGGGTAAATATCGGGCGGATACGGGTTTAACCCTAAAAAGTCAGGCCCTACTTATAACGTAACCGCTTATGTGGCTTTTTCCAACCCCCAATATTTTTCCCATAGGACATAATGCTTAGGAATACCGCGTATAATGGTCCATCCCGATGCGGGATACCAGTTATAGTATGGTCACAGACATCCTCCTCGATGTAGGTGAAGGACTGAGCGCATTTGTCGACAAATTCCAAAGCGCGAATCGCCCACCGTGAAGAACGCTTCTGTTATCTCCTCATGACAAGGTGGGCAAGGGGGTCATGCAAGGAGGTTGGCTACCCAGGAAAGCTTCGAACTTGTCTTTGCATTACATCACCCGTCTTTCTGATGCGTGATGCCATCTGCGACCCGATCAACGCACAAGACGTGTGGAACAATCTTGTAGCGATGGCTTTGTTTCTTTAGCGGGCACTTTTGATGACTTTGTTAACGCGGGATGTGAGTACACCGATGTCTGCGAGCGAACAACCACCGATGAGGCAATCATGCAAGCTGTCTTGGACTGTGAGGCGTGCGTGCCAGAAAGTGACTCAATGGCAGCAGAGGTGTCCAGCAAACAGGCGGTAGAGATTGTGCACAAACTGAGGGACTTCTGGACCCGGAATGGACTAAGCGACGAGGCATTCAGTTGCCTCGCCGCTGTCAAGGATGCAATTGTGCAAGACACGGTCAGGAAACGACGCCAGACGAAAATCACAGCGTTTCTACAGGCACCCTGAGAATGTTGAATAGATTGTTTTCTCTGCAAGGAGTCTCCACGCTGTTCAGTCCGGTTCACAACATGGTATAAGAGAAAGGTGGGGGCTCAATCTCGCGCATGTATTGGCCTAAAAATGTGATATCTGGCTGTATAGTGCAGTACCGCCTATAGGCACCCGGCTGAGAGGCAAACTGCCCGTCACGTCAGACACAGGTGATGTTGCCAATTGGCGGACAGTCTTTTGTGAGCAAATTGCAAAATTTGCAAATAAGCTTGCAAACTTTGCTATGAAATATGTTTTAATTTGACCTGGAGCTAAGATCGTATTTAATCGTTGACCCTCAAGCCTACCGGAAGTGTAATGTAGCCGTTGATTGTCTGCATGGATACCAAGGCACGTTTTCCTCTCTCAGCTGCTTCTTTGTGAGAAAATGTCTCTGTTGGTGGCCTTTTGAGAGCTGCTGCATACAGAACGATTCCCAGACACTTTGTGTGTCACGTAGCCTCCTCCATCGCAGACAACCTGCATTTTGCCATATTTCTACTTATTTCGAGGGCACATATATGACAGCATGGTTTGTTGTCCAAACTGAAACCATGCACGCACGTGGTCCTGCATGATCCCAGTCGTCCACAATTACCTGAAAGGACTGGATGTTGATGACACAAGCCCGCTTTGAAAGGATGTATCCGGCAGTCATGCCCTGCTATTTTTGCATGGTAACAGCGCCCCTAGTGCACTGAGTATGGTTAAAAATGTGTGTTTATGATAGTGAGGGATCTTAAGTAGTATTTCTGGCAAAGTACTTGGAATTTCATGGTCCCTCTAATGAATTAAAATGAGGAATCTTGGAAGCACTTTCCGCTGAATAGGGTAACATGGAGAATCCATTGCTTTCTCTAGGAGGCAGGCTTGGTAGAAGAACGTACAGCTGAAACATGTAGCAGCAGTGAACGCATGGAAAGGCATGGAGAACTCAAAAAACTGCGGAACTTGCGCAGACAGCTTTTACTACAACGGGGGTCACGAAAGAGGTGCATACTGGACTTAAACAATGACCAAGAGGACGCAGAGGACAGTATAAACCTTGGAGACGTAAATTTCCGGCTCCGGCAAGATCCTTCTGAATTGCAGGTGTGTGGTTGAGTCTGTGGGGCAGGTTCCAGCAAGTTGAGTTTGTTAACTTGCACTGCCAAATTTTCTTTAATGCCAATATCTTATAAGAGACATCCCCAGGGATGGTCTGCTCTGAAATTGCGCATCAAGATTTGCAAGAATTTTTTTTTTCTATCAGTCTCTACTTCAGAAAAGCAGAGGCTATTCCTTGCGTGACCTAAAGCTTCTCAAGACCATCCTTTGTGCTGGGGTTTATCCCCAAGTGGCTCTCCCGGACGATCACAATTCTTACAAGCGAGACTCTGACCAGCTGTTCCACACTAAGGTATGGTCCTGAATTTTGCTGCTATACAGAATTGGTCAAGTGCTATTCTGTTGAACTTGCAGGGCAAAGGCTTTGTGGTGTTGCATCCAAACAGTGTCCTGGCACTTGACCCAGACGTCCTTAAGCTGGATGACATGAATGTGCACGTGGTGCCAGCATTTGGCTCCAAGCGTCCTGTCAGTACAGATCACCAGATGGTGACATACATGTAGGTGGATTGCAGGTGATATGGAGTGACAGGTTTTTGTGGCATGGAATGTTTTTAGGATTGATTGTGAGATTACCAGTGTTTTACTCCTTTACATGTTGAGAGAGAAAAATATTAATATTCTTTCCCAGTTGGTCATACAAGAGTTGTCTGTGATTAAAATTTTAATTTACATATGGAATACAGTTCATGTATACAGGGTGTTTTTTTTTTAAATCCTTTACAGCTTTTTGTTAAGAAAACCTGTGAGGGCAGCACTGATGCAATGATTCCTGTGGCGGGTTACGGGACCACGTAGACGCCCTGTGGGAAAAAGCATGTAACTACTGGATGACTAATTACCTACAAATCATTAATGTACTTTTTAATCAGATGTTTTCATAAAATTGTGAGGCAGCAGAATTGGAGGCGACCATTATTATTATACGCTCTTTTTCAAAAATCCTGAAACGAGCATGTACTTTGAGGTATAGATCGCCAAACTTTAGTATGCAAATGAGGCAAAACCAGAACTACGCACTTCTCAAGTGAAGAAACGACATCGCTTCGGCTTATCTTGGCTGGAAAGCAATCTGTCTTATCTGGCCGGCAGATCAGCATTTATTCAAATTGGCTCGATCGCTACAAAACACATGGCACTCTGACGTAGCACACCAGCTCCCATGGCATAGTGGTTAGGATGGTCGCTTTCCACGCCGAGACTGGGAGGTGACACGGGTTCGAATCTTGTCACCGACTGTGCTGTCTGAGGTTTTCCCTAGATTTTCCGAAGACTTTCTAGACGAATGTCGGCACAGTTCCCCCTGAAGTCGGTCCAGGACGTATACTAAACCCCCCCCCCCCCTCTGTCCCCCACTCCTTCCTGCTGTCCTCTCTCCATCTGTCCACGTCTGTACACCGCTCATAGCCACAGTTGCTTCGCGGCGCTAACGTAATAAAAAAAAAAAACTGACGTAACACCCTTTCCTTCTTTTTGCACTCGAGAATTGCGTAGTTCTGTTTCGCCTCATTTGCACACCAAATCATTTGAAGCTCTTGTGGCAGCCTAGAAAGACAAGATGTAAAGACAAGACATCTTTCTGAGTTGCCACAAGCGGTTAAAATGAATTGTCACCAACTACCCCGCCTTATCCCGTTAGTTGCATATCAAAGTTATGCCCCTGCCACATGGACACGAAAAATGACATTAAGTGCGTAATGAGTGAAGTCCTAATGTAATTCGTGCTGTGCTATACGGATATATTTAATGGAATTCGTCTGAATGACAGTGTCCGCTTAATGAGATCACCACAACTCATTCGGCCATGAAATACGTACCCTCACTCCCATTGTCTGAGCACAACAACAATTTAAAACTCCCTTAAAGCCACTCTGTACTGCACACTGCACAATTATTTTATAAGTTAAATGAAAACGAGCATTATTTTTGTCAAAATGCCTTGCGTTGTTAACAATTGCTTTTTTGCATATTTGCTTTTGACGTAGACCACCACCTGACAGCAACATGACAACAGTTTTCCGACATAGTACAAACCACCGATTATGAAATAAAGCGAGTTTTCCCATTTGTGGGATATTATGGGTATCTTTAATCTCTTTGAACATGTTTACACTCTTCAAGTACCCCATCTCTTAGGCGGCTAGTGCGAGACCCACATCAACATCATCGCGTTTTATGTCATTACGATCTGACGTGTAGCACGACTATCATAAGAAATGGCATTCACGACCTGACTGACATTACACACTCATGTCATTTTTTCTGCCTGTGTGGCACGGGTATTATATCTCGAAATATGTGCTCATTTCGGGATTTTTGAGAGAGGATGTGGATTCAAATAATAGTCGTCTCCGATTCTGCTGTCTCGCATTTTTGCGAAAAACTCTAATTACGTACTAAAAGTCTGATTTCTGAAGTTCGTTAATGAATTTTAGGTAATTACTCGTTCAGTGGTTACATGCTCTTTCGCATGAGATGTCCGCTTGGCCACGTAACCCGCCTGCAAAAATGGCATCAGTGCTGCTCTGACAACTTTTTTTTATATCCGTTACAGATAAAAAAAAATACAAGTGTACATGTTTACAAGCATACCAAGAAAGGCACACTTCCTCGTCTGTGCCGACAGAAAACTACAGGCAGACGACGATTTGCACTTCTAGGAAATTACTTTTTTACAACATTTTTCCAGGTGTTTCTATTGCACTAGGGAATGTACTCTGTGATCCATTAGGCTAAATCACACATGTGCCATCAAAAATGGTACATTACCGTAATTTCACGCGTATAAGCCGCACCGCAGATAAGCCGCAGGACGCGTTTTTTGGGACGTTTTGAAAATTTTCTGGCAGATAAGCCGCACCCGCAGATAAGCCGCAGGCAGTACGAGACGACTGATTTGTGCGACAAAGGGGACCATAGAGAAGGCCATAAACCCTGTGGTCCATACTCCGGGATCGGCACAGTGTACAACAGAGGAGGTCAGTTCTGGAGTTCTACCAAGATCGGATTGTGCCCTTGTCGGGTGTTTTTCGTGGACTGATGGGTCAGTGATCTTCCAGAAGATGTGAATCACTGTCACCACTTTCCTTAAAGCTGCACCAAGAAGATCAATCTACTCGAATGTGGACCCGTCACTGTTACGCACATTTCGTGCATCGGCAGGGCAGTGCTGTTCCAGAGACACTGTCGGCCCTTTTGTTAAAATCGGCGTATGGGGAAAATACCAGGAAAAAATAGTCATCAGATAAGCCGCACCGGTGGATAAGCCGCAGGGCGCCCGTGAGAAAAAAAATCGCGCATAAGCCGCGGCTAATACGCGTGAAAATACGGTACATAGCCAACTTTTTACTTTAATTGCAAACGTTATTTGCTCGCCATTGAAAATTGATCAAAGTGCTTTGAGGTCATGCCAAAGTTCCATGAAGATATATACAGTTGGTCCTACCATTTTCTGTCAGGTAGATTTTCAAATTTTCTCCACACGCCTGTTTTATCTTGAAGAAATGGAGCACCTGTCACAATCTTAACATTCATTAGCTTTTTCTGGTACTTTTTAAAGGGATCCATTGCAGTCCATTTTGAAACTATGGTGTCATTCTATTCCCCGTTGACCACAGACCACGGCAGCGAAAATCCCACGCGAAATAGTGGAGCAGTTTGACTGCTATTCGATGGAATAAGTGACAAAAGCAGGCACCAGAGGTTGGGAGCATGGCGGAATTCCCTCTCCGGAACAATGCGACCACCAATCACAGCACGGCCTTGCAAAAAAGGATGCCGCGGCGGTGCGGGTGTCTGGACAGTGCCTTTCTCCTCTGAGCGAGGCCCTCTCACTGGCCTAGTTGTCTTGCGCAATAAAACACCCAACCAATCAATCAATCAGTCAGCCCTCGCACTCCTCCTGCGAAGGAGGGATGTCACGCTAATCTTGTTGCCACCGGAGCCTCTGCAGCTGCGGAAGCGGCGCTGATCTTTAAAATTTGGGTATTTAGTATCTAAGCACTTTTCAGACGAAGAAATTAGCCAAATAAATTGTCGGCCGATTCCTAACATAGTGGTACCTGTTTCGTAGATGGGTTTCTGGATGTGACTGTCCATTTAAGTATTTAGGTGGAGCGCCATGTCATGCTGTGATGTCATGCCATCAGTTAAAAGGCAAGCAAGTTTAAGAGGAGTTGTGAGATTGAGGGAATAAAGTGTGGGGAACCCCATACCTATGTTGCAAACACCATGTAAGGGCCCTGTGTAAGGTGTCAAGTGGGGTGAGTTCGGATGAAGTTGCACAAAACGAAGGTTTTTGCCAGGTCTAGGTGTATAAAGTTTTGCCATATGGGAGAAAGTACATTCAGAAACCTCACAAATTCAACTTCAGTTCAGGTTGTATGACTGCTTGGTGGTATGCAAGTATGGTTCTATGCCAGTCGCATGAGGCACCCGGCAATACTAGTGACAATTCATTTTATCATCTTTGGTTCTTATAGTCCCTTTTCTTTGTGGGTAGGTCTCTTCTGGAAACAGTCAAGCCATACCTTGTGAACTGTGTGCGGGTCTGCTGTGTCCAAACCCTGCTTCTGGCATCCTCTGCCATTGATTCTAGCTGCACTGTGGCTAGGTAATTCTTGTTTTGCTTGATACCTTTCCATATACTTCTTGCTCTCTTACAGAAAGTATATATGCAACATTTTCATAGGTTGCGCACGTCCGTAACTGTAAGACTACTCTCTCCAACTTTAGCTGGGATGTTTTGAAAAAAGTAGGTGGTGTATGTAGCAGTTGCTCTGATATTAGCACACATATTTAAACAGTGGATGTAACTGAAATTTATGCATGGGTGCAAAGGAAATGCATTAAGGCACATAGGCCACAACTGGCATTTGAGCACAGAAGTACACATTTGTTGTTCGTACAAAAATTAAAAATGTGTGATTGTGTCAAAATGCCAATTTTTTTTGTATCCTTATGCCAGGTCCCACGAAAGAAACATTTTAATTCATCTCCTTGAAAAATCAGTGGCAAATAAAACACGATTATTTAGAAAGTCATTCAATTTCAGAGCTTTGAACTGGCCATTTTCTGTTTCAGCAATGGCATAGCCATCTTGATAATTAGCATTGTTAAACTTCTGACTACTTCCAAATTCAAACATTTAAAACTTAAGCATGTTGAAGACTCTAGCAATATGTGGAGTATCGCATTGATGTACTTGAAGGGGCACTAAACAGCAATTCAGGGTGCACTTTCTTTTTCTTTTTTTTTTCTTTTCTTTTTTTTGCACTGCGTTACATTGCAGACGGTGAAAGTTTTCCAAACGTGCTAACAAGTACAGGATGACTGCTGACAGACAGAATATTCACTGGTCTCTTTCATGCTTGTGCGTTAGGGGAAGATACATTTTTATTGGAAAGGGACAAGGGAAAAGTTGGCCATACACGAGATGGCTTCCTAAAAAAATGTTTTACCCCGTTTTAACCTGTACCAAATTTTTAACCTGTACGTCAACACCTTATCTAAGACAGGCCATCAGCTTCACTGCCCACATTTTTTAGGGAAAAAGGTTTCTGGGACATAATTTTTAAGCAACGGAAGCAAACTCACATTAGTTTTGTTTTTAATTCAGATTGTAAGAAGGTCTAAAGTTACCGGCATCCCACATTTTCACAAATAAATGAAAAAAAGATATGCACAACAGACGAAGGGACGCAGTGTGCAGCTGATTTACTTTTTTGTTTACAGATTGGTGTTTGATGAGTTTGTGGAAGTAGTTTTCCCAGATCCAGAAGCAGCGTGCCAGTTGGTTCTGAAGGCAGTACATGCACGCAAGCTTTACTCCAGGCTGCTCACAAGGCAGCTCGAAGGTACGATTGTGCTTATGGGATAACTTGTGATATACGGGATATGCAACAAAGTGTTTTGCATTGGTTTCTCCAGAAGCGACCAGAAGCAGTGGCCACGTGAGTCGTGTCACCAGGAGCCTGCAACGTAAATTAAGGGATCGCTTTAATGATGTTTTGTGCACTTTGATCATGTACACAGTCAGGCGTTTACTTCCAGCAGATCTCAAGCACCTCTACCTGAATGCAGCACAAAGTGAGACACTTCACTTGAGTATTCTCTTTGTTCAGATGGTAAGGCACGGGTACTTGTGCCATGCATATGGGTAATTTCACTGTGTGCTCCAAAAGTAGCTGCAAGATGTAGGGAGGTGCACTTTACTTGAATATCAAATTATTTTTATGCCCAAATGTTAACTAGTTAAACTGTGTTCTTGCTGATCAAGAACTTGGGAGGCACCAGAACAAACATATTTATGTTTGAAGTTAAGAGTTCAGTTGTAGTATGATGACACACATAGCATCTATTTTATGCTGCTTGCATGTAGAAAGACTGTTTATTCATAGCGCTATGTGTTTTGGGGTGAAACCCAATAAAACACGTTTTCACCCCCCCCCCCCCCCCGCGGATCAATCTGGCTAACTATATTCTACCACCATCCCACTACTTCAGCGCCACTAACAATGAACACGGGAACTGATAGAAATGCGAAACGGAATCCTTATATTTTAAGCCTTTCTTTGGTATTACGAACGTAATTAATAAACTTATTGCAAACAACACAAAAATTTGGCAGATAAAAAAGCTAAAAATGTACTAAACAACATAGCAGACGACACATGAGCGTCAGTTTTGAAACACGAACTTTCGAAGCGAGTGCGAAAAATGAACCTCTTCACGCTAGGCCCTGTGAGACGTAACTTGCATAGGACTAACGTAAGACTTGCACCAGAACAAGTACTAATATTCACCTGACCTAACCTGCCCAGGTGAAAAATGTCTGCAATCCCAAGTGGTTCATGAAAGGATTTCCACTTGAAACCACTTGCGTACAAAGTGGTTCAAAGTGGTTTCAAGTGAAAATCCTTTCATAACCACTTCGGATTGCAAACATTTTTCATCTGGGTAACCTCAGTCACGTCAGATGCAATCTACGTCAGCCCTCTCGACACATGGAATATGTATTCACCTGACCTAACCTAACCTCGGTCACGTCAGATGCAGTCTGCGTCAGCCCTCTCGACACATGGAATACGTATTCACCTGCCTAACCTAACCTCAGTCACGTCTGAGTCACCTAGTAACCTAATCTGAGTCACGTCGGATTCACAGTCTACGTCAGCCCCATCGAGACACAGAATACGTATTCACCTGGCCTAACCTAACCTCCTAACCTCGGTCACATAGGATGCACAGTCTACGTCAGCCCTCTCGACACATGGAATACGTATTCACCTGAACTAACCTAACCTCGGTCACATCAGATGCACAGTCTACGTCAGCCCCATCGAGACACGGAATACGTATTCACCTGGCCTAACCTAACCTTGGTCACGTAGGATGCACAGTCTACGTCAGCCCTCTCGACACATGGAATACGTATTCACCTGACCTAACCTAACCTCGGTCACGTCGGATGACCAGTCTACGTCAGCCCTCTCGACACATGGAATACGTATTCACCTGGCCTAACCTAACCTAACCTCGGTCACGTCGGGTGCACAGTCTACGTCAGCCCTCTCGATACATGGAATACGTATTCACCTGGCCTAACCTAACCTCGGTCACGTCGGATGCACAGTCTACGTCAGCCCTCTCGACACATGGAATACGTATTCACCTGACCTAACCTAACCTCGGTCACGTCAGATGCAGTCTACGTCAGCCCTCTCGACACATGGAATACGTATTCACCTGCATAACCTAACCTCAGTCACGTCGGATGCACAGTCTACGTCAGCCCCATCGAGACACGGAATACGTATTCACCTGGCCTAACCTAACCTCAGTCACGTCGGATTCACAGTCTACGTCAGCCCTCTCGACACATGGAATACGTATTCACCTGAACTAACCTAACCTCGGTCACATCGGATGCACAGTCTATGTCAGCCCTCTCGACACATGGAATACGTATTCACCTGGCCTAACCTAACCTCGGTCACGTCGGATGCACAGTCTACGTCAGTCCTCTCGATACATGGAATGTCACGTATAACATACGTGAAAGATGATTTTCAACAACAAGGCTTCACTCTAGGAAGTTACTGTATGCGTGGAAAATGATAACATTTAGTTTCCAATTGGACACCATTTTTAAATTAGTTGCATGACAGATAATGTCACATCATCATTTAATCATCTGTGACAGGCTTAGACCTAATTAAGAATTATGTTTACTCCCAAATTTGAAGGATTTCAAATGAGGAACCCCGACTGAGTAATGTGTCTTATTACTGGAACATATATCCTATAGGTTCAAGAGCAGTGCTAAGCTCTGGGGAGTCCTTTGAGCCTAACCCACGAAAGGGTGGCGTGCTTCTGTCGGAGAACTTCACCTATGGCTGGTGGGCTGTTACCTTATATTGCTAAATTGCTGTGTGCTTGGATTCAAGTAAGAAGTATTGATATGTTTCTACAGCCTAGAAGAAACTGCCTTGGCTGTAGACCCGTTCACAGACTGCAAATGGCAGTGTCACATCTGCAACAAGGAATTTCCTTTCTCAGTTTTGAGCTCCATTCTGCATCTGGAAGAGTGTGACAAAGGAAGTGAAAGTAAGGCCCCGTGTTTTATATTTCAGAAATATGTGTACCGTAATGTCTTGTTACATTGTTGCTGTTCAGACTCCCTTGTACAGTTTGTGTGATGAGCAGGGTGCTTGAGGACTTAAACAACCACCAAGTTGGGAAGCTAACGGCCATGGTATTAAACGATCCTCGACACGAAACTCCACCTTGACTCCTGTGAGGGGAGGAAAGAAGTAATCCACTTGAAGTAATCCTCCACTTGAGGAGCCTTTGGGCTTCAAGGAAAGACCGACTCTGCCACTAGTACTCGAGGAAAGCAAGAATCATTTCCTCATCCCAGATAACGTCAAGGTCGAGCTTTGAAGCACTAAACTGGTATTGAAGAGCTCGTGTGGAGGATTGAATTTAGGATCGTTTAATAATAGGGCTCTAAGAGTCTGTAGTCGTATGCCATTGGCTTGTCTGATATTTGTTTGTTATGCATTGTGTATATTAATAGCACTGCGAGGGTCCTTGTAAGCTTCACTATACCTGGCCATTCCCAGAAAAGTTGGAAAACGCTATGTCAGTACCCCCTTATTTCGCGATCCGTATTTTTTATGCCTGGCACCCACATGCGACTGCTACCCACTTGTCGAGCTTAATACACTGTGTGTCTACACGTGAGAGGAGGTGAACTGGAGAGAGGTCATGTGACAGGCCAAATAAGGGAGAAACTCGCCAAACACTTGGTCATTGTTTGGGGATATGGCTTTGCATGCTATAAGTGTCACTTTGTTGTCGATGCTGAGACCATACTGGAATGCACAGGGTCCACCTCAAACTTGTTTTACCCTTATTTGAAGCCCAACCACTGCATGGACCTTTACAAATGGGGAAAGGAGGAAGCTAGAGGAATGCCCAGTCCCTTGACTTACCTGCATATCATATTAAGTGCTTGTGAATGAACCTCCTTACTAAGAAATTCAGAAAAATTTGTGACGGATTAGGTAGTTTCGTGGTTCCCACTGGTCCTCGGAACCCTTGAATACCCTGGAATTTGAAAATGCCATTTTCAAGGTTTGGGAAATCCTGCAATTTTTTGCAGTCCTTGAAAGCCCTTGATTTTGCATCTTATTTTTGTTCTCGTGGAGCTACTAGTGCAAATTCTGTTTATCTGGAGTCAGGACTGTAGTTTCGAAACCACAGGCATTAAGACTCTTTGCAATAGGGATAAGCATCAAGAAATTAATGGTGCCCTCTGTTATACTAATAAATTTTTCTTTCTGTCCTATGATCTTTAACATTCAGTAGTAGTCAATCACATTTGTCGACAGATCACTATTGTGCAGTCCCCATGTATTCTCTCATGTGCCACCTGTAGCTTGTGAATATTTTGTTAAATATTGAAGCCCTGGTCATAAACTGTGTTTTATATCCCAGACAAAATGACGGCTGAGCGTTAAAAGGGCCCTTAAAGGTGGTGTCCGGACAAAAAATGCAGTTGAACTGAAGGTGCGATCGGAATAGGTGGTGCCTGAAATACATGTAACCGGAATATTTTGTTTTGAAACAGTCGGAAACATTAGAAAATGAATTTCATCGGATGTCGCAGCCGGCTACGCGCTCCCAGCTGGATTCAGGCTACAGTGTGCAGACTGAATCGGTTATGAAGGCAGGCTGTCCGTCACAAAATGTGGTCTTCCAACTCGTAATCTTGTGCTGTACAGTCACTAGAAGCATCTGCGTTCATGCTTTCGCTGGTATCGGTTTGCAACCAGCCTGGCGACGCCGTCAGCTGCGCGATTGAAAATCTCGCCGCCAATGCCAATTACGTCACCAGAAGAGGCGAAGCAGGGAAGGGCTCTTTCAACCGGAAGCTGGCAGTTGGTTTCAAGTTTGATATTTTTGATGCTTTATAAAAAAGCGTGAACTAATTTTGCAAAACTTTTTTTGCGTGTGTGTTTTCTTCTTGGAAGGCATCTCCAAATGCGTATCACATTAACTTTAAAATTCCGGATTCCTCGCGGACACCACCTTTAGAAGACCCTCGAATTTTTGTACCAAAATTCAGTGGGAACAAGGAGTTGCTACTTCTCCTGTACATTAACTAATTTTATTGACAGAGTAGCCTTTGCAAGGTGTTGGTCACTGAAGACAGTAATCTTGACTTGCAAGAATTGCAAATGGTAATAGCAGAAATCAAGCTATTGTGAACTCAGGGCCATTCACACAACACGCTATGACAGTGAGTCTCTGCATGTGAGAGGGAGAGGAGGTAAAGTGTGTAGAAACCATGTGAAAAAGCGTCTGTCCGCTCACAGGACGGCAATACGAACGTGCCCGTATGCCTTTCTTCAAAAAGCCATTCACAGGAAAGGACCGATCAGTGGCCTATCCAGAATTGGCAGCATGGGGGGGTTGCAAAAAATTGGGGGGGGGGGGGGGGGTCATGATTACATTTGCGGCATAACAGCTTAATGCAGTGTATCCCAAACTGTGGGTCGCAGCAGATTCAGTAGGGGGTCGCAAAGCAACTTGCGAGTGGCTCGGGTTTGGGGCTGCAGTTTCTGCTGAAGCCACTTCCCAAATTTTGGGCAGGTTTGGTAGGAGAGTTCTTGCCCTTGAGTACTAAAGCCGTGAAATTTCTCATTTCCTTTGCCATGATGTAGTTTGCGAACTACAACTTGCGAAATCGAAAAGCCAGGAAAGGAGGGGGGTTGCGATGTTTCATACTTTTGGTGGGTTGCTGGGTTGGTGGTAACAGCATTTGGGAGGCGCTTGCTTGATGTACTATTACCGACATGTGTCTAGAGCTGAAATAACAAAGTCCCCAGGCACAGGAAAAAGTATGGAGGTGTCGCCAAACATTTAGAGGGTGTAAGGGGTGGGGTCTGAATCAATCACTGGGACCGACGAAGTTGTTCCCCAGGCACGAGGGAAAGAGAGAAACTGTGAGGTTGCGTGGGCAGGTGGCCTGCCTGCATAGCACATTATTGGAACCCTAACGGCGTACAGGCTCTGACTGTAGAACATCTCCTATTGGGAATGTGACCTTCGGTATTGCAAGTTGTCGAGGAAACGACAGGCGGGCAACAGATGCAAACACTGGACCAACATAGATTCTTCAGGCATGAAAATGGCTTCTTAACGCTTCCTGGAGGAAATGGTCCAGAGATCATATGCTGTGTCTTCAGTTTCCAAATCTTAACTGACAAGAGATCTCAAGCAATGTTTGCAGTATCAGCTGGTCCTGCTTAGAGACTAGCGGCAGCTTATATTGTTTTAGTGGCTCACATCAGTGGAGCGGGTGCGTCCTGGGGAGCTATTCTCGATGAAACTAATGCGTGCATTACGTGCACGTCACGAGCTCTTGGGTGGAGTCCACGCGACACGCTCCGGCCGAACGCATTTCTAGGGACATTTGTCCCTAGCGAAGTCATTTCCAAGTACATTCTTTGCAGTGGCATGCTCTGTTGTAAGAGAACGTAACGAGGTGGCGCTACGTACAAGATGTAATAAATGTGGGAGCAAAACGCATGCGAAATCGTAATGCTGCAGTAGTAACGTTCATGAGAACATTTTATTTCCAGCTTTACAGTTTCAGCAAAAACTTGCAGAGAGTCCTTTATGTAGACATGCATGTGAAGATTTCCAAAGCGATACAGTGGCGCCACACCTTACGCTTTGACTTTTACAACATTACATCAAAGGGTTGTCCCTAGATTTTCCCTAGCCGGCAGACACAAGCCAACATCGTGTTAGGCCATACGTCATTTTGACGTAAGCAATGACGTATGGCATCACTTTTAATGCAGAACAGTAAGGCAGCGTAGGGGGTGCATTACTTTGATCAAGAACGGCGGTATGATCGACATAGCGTACATCATTTGGGTTATGGTATTTTATCATGTTCGGCAACTGTTTTCACGACTCAACGGTGGCGTACACTGCATTTGTTTGGGATAATGATGACCGGTGTATGTTGTTGCTGGTTCGTACTTCACCACATAGCACCGCACGTCCGATGTACTTCACCACACAGCATCTCCATTGAGCCGTTTCTTCAATGTACCGTCGTGCAAGCAAAGGGATGGCCTCCGTAGTTTACACAGAATTTCTTCCTCCGGGGGGGTTCTTTTACACGCTTTTGACAAAGTATTGTAAAATGTCACAAAATTTAAGGGGGGTCTCTTCCAGATTTGGGGTGTATTAGGGTGCGTGTGTGTAGGGCCGGGGGACGGATGTCCTCCCATTCGAAGAACTTGGCAAACGCTGATTCTCAAGGGAAATAAAAAAGGCGTTGGCTATGCGGCTGTGCATGGTCACTTCGATGGTCACTGTCGATGGCCCGAGCTCGCGAGGATGCGGTTGCATCATATGTTCCATGCACGCGACGATGCCCGCACATAGCGAATAACTATTGTGTATTTGTCAAACGAGTAAATTATAGAGGAATGTTCTAAAAGTTTTTGTGAAACTGCGACGGTGTTCACAAGGCAAGAACTAGCAATCGCTCCAACGGCCATTATACACTTGCACAAATTTTGTTCGCGCTCTTCGCGCCACTCGGTTTGTTCAGAATTGCAGCAAAATTTCATGCGCGAGCGCCACCATACTGTCAGCAACTTAGTAATGCAATGCGCTCACATTCACATATTTTCTTCTCTTTAGCTCTTACAAGTCCGAGCAAATTGTCTCGTCGCAATTAAGTTGCATATTGCTACACTCTTACATATTTCCACAAATCTTTCCTTCGCATTGTGCTCTTCCGTTTCCGGCAACGGAATACAAGGGCGGTCTCGTGAGGCGGTCGCCTAGTGCAACAATGCAACTGCATGCTTAATTGTTTTAGCATTGGTTGCGTGCGCGTGAGGTATCTTCATGCCTTCTTCGCTCGGCGACCAATGATAGCTTGCAAACGAAGTAATGCACGCATTACTTCATCGAGAATAGCTCCTTGTGTCATGAACATTTCCAGTTTCTTTCTGTGCCAGGTTTATTAGATGACCTATTCAGTCTCTTCACCATCTTGAAGTGTAATTATGACACATCAAGAGGGGAAATGATAAGGAAGATGTCAAGAGTCTTATGATTTCAGTTTTTTCAGCCTAAGGGCATGAATACCTGTTCACTATTTTACTTCAGCGTTAAATGCAATGCGACACAGAAAAGTTCCTCATCTGAACGGTTTTTGAAATGTTCGGCTTTTAAAACTACGATTTTTTCAAGCCACTGCCAATGGTGGTGCCGAACTGCTCCGAGCGAGGTCAGCAGACAAATGTTTTATATGATGACTGTAGTGCATGCTTGCCCGAAGTACCCAAAGGTCAACCACCATTAAAATCGATAAAAATCCTGGTGCAGGGCGACAAACACAAGACAGACACAAACAACACAACAAACAAGACAAACACAAGACACAGCACTGAACTGACAAACCAAATACTTTTTCCAACTCCAGCTGCCTATATCTGCTCTCCCCTCTTCTTTCCACCTCTCGTTGATTGGCTACTTCCTTTCATGTTTGCGTTTTTTTCATTATCTTTACTGACATAGTTCTTTGAGATAGGCTGTTCTATGTTCAATGAGATGTGAACTGATGGGCTGCTGACGCATCTTCGGCCTGGCTTTTTTATATTCATTGCTTCCTGGTAAAGCAATGCTCCGACTTGCTTGCTTTTATAAAGAATCCTAGTACTCTCGAATTTTGGCTCACAGCTCTTACAAAATTTAGGATGTTTGGTAAATTTACCATATCCCCTTTTTTGCACACGCATTATTTTCTTTTAGTCGACAATTTACACACCTCGATGTCATCCCAATGTACTCCTTCTCACACTTCAAAGGAATGGCATAAACTACCCCAACTTTACAATCAATAGATTTCTTTTCGTGTTTTATTCCGCATTCTTCCGGCTTTTCTTTGTTGACTCTATTTATCATCTCCTTCAAGCAAGTACTCTTTTTTAAGACCGCATCCACATTAAATTTTGCAGCTAACTTCTTCATCCTGTGCGATGCCTAAGGCCCCTGGTTTTCTGCTGCAGCAAATTACGTGGTTTTTCGCGGCAAGGAGTCCACGGCTGCTTGAAGCGGGAAACACTACTTTCTTGGATAATGTGGGAACAAAAAATATTTTATAAACTTCAGCATTACATGATATCTTGTGTTCTCCTCTGACAGCAAATGCCATCTGTCGCCTACAATCATTTTATACCTGCTGAAAGATCTTTCAGCATCTGCAATGTTTATAGGAATTGACAAATTCTTGATCGCAATAGATGCTAAATTCGGAGCAAGCACCCTCATTCCGTTCCAAAACCCAATTACCTTATTTACTCGCATAATTTGCACACGTTTTCTCCCTAAAAGAGTTGAAAAAGTTAAGAGTGCGCAGATTGCGCGGGAACGTTCGTTAAAATATATGCAAACGACGCAACATTTCAAAATTTTAGTTGCCGGTCATATATAGGCTCTCGGTAGAGCCGATATTGACGTTATCACTGCATTGCGCAAGTGCGAAGGAAGCACAAAATACCGTGCAACCGCCGACGGTCGGGAGGCAAAACGGCGGCCCACTACCGCTCATATACCGGTGAAATCACGACCTATTAGATTATAGCGACCTTGTCATACGGACCCCTTCCCAGCGCCGCATTTGGTGGCTAGCGCTGGCGCTACTCATCGGCCCGGTTATTGCTTCCTGAATTTCTACAATACACTATACTTCAGCTTACCTTAGTATGTTTGTACAAGCGGTGGATGTTGCACGAGGGATGCTTCTTTCTAAAGTTGATTATCATCATCATCCTACGCGTTTTCATAGGAGCTGTTGCTGTCGTCTGCTACGGTAGTCGTACGTCCGCTTCTGTGCGTTTCCATTCAAATTCCATTCAAATTCAAATTTCCATCGTCCAATCATGATGTAGATCTCGCGGGCCGATGCGTAGCGCCCCTAGCGGATCGTGCCGATGGGCTCCCCATTGGGTTTGCCGATTATGACATGGTCGCTATAATCTAGTAGGTCGTGGGTGAAATACATCGGACGCTGCTGGAAGACGCCGCTAGTCGCACTTGACAACTGAAAGCACGCTATGTTCGCAAACTTTGCGATGTTGGGCTGTAAGGTTTGTCCAGCGTTTCTTTCTGCGTTTCGTAGTTCGAGTGACATAATCCTTCATCGCGTCAGTGGACCATCACCCGAAAGTGTGTGCAAATCAAACAAAAGCACCGCAATATAACTTCGGTAGCATTGACAGCGTTGCGAAAAGCAATCGCCACAGTCGCTGTGATGCGCCTGCCAGATATCCGCGCACGAAACCCGCGGGTGCGCAAATTACGCGATTTTTTGTTTTCGTGTCATTTTTAGTGCTAAACTAAAAAACATGCAATGCGAAAATTATGCGATGGCGCAAAAGAGGCAAGTAAATATGTCGAAGGGTCTGTGTACCTTGGAGCAGTTGGGACCGATCTTTTATCTTACGCTCTTTCGCATGAGCGTGCAATACTTCTCCTGCGACGCTGTACGTCGCAACCGTCCACATTGCGCCAATCGGATTTCCACGAAATTCCGTGCCAAACGAAGGATTCTGTGAAATTTCGCGGAATCGCAGAAAACACGGGGCCTTAGCGATGCCTTATGGACATATGGAATCTCTCCAAATTTCTTCCTTTTTGCCTTTTTAGGTTTTTCATCAAATGTTTTGCTACATCACTTATGTTCCTGGGTACCCTGCGCTTTCCGATCTTTGAACTTGTTTTCCACAGCTCGTTCTCATTTTATGCAAACACAATCTTTTTATTGCATTGCCGATTACACATTGAATAACTGAATTTTTTAGTGTTTTTGAAACACTCGAGTGATCTTGTTGCTTTGCATAAATTTGCAGCATTCTCCATCATTTCTTGTGATACAAATATAAAAAAACTGGATACTCCCCTGGTTTTCTTTCTCCATCGTAAATTGAAAACGTTGCCCTAATTCCTGAAATACTTCCTGTACTTTTTCCTCCTTCTGCTGCTCCATCATGCATATTAGATAATCATCTACATATCTTAGAATTCCTTTCACTTCCATTCCCGAGGCTTTTAGTTTTTCACATATTTTCTTATCTCGCCAAAACCAAATTGCTCAGCAATGGCACTATTTTTTATCCGATACGCACACCCTGGTTTGGCAGTATACTCGTCCCTTTGCTTCGATAAGAGTGGAATCTAAGTGGCTGCATAAAGTCTTCCACTGAGCACCCGATCTTGTTTTGAAATCTGACACATCCATGTTCTTCTCTGGTTGCTGGCTCCAGCTCCCTCTTACAACTGCTTGCATCATCAAGGAAACAGAAAAGTATGCACTTCCTTTCTCCACCATGAAAGGTCACTCCAAAAACCGGCAAAGAGCTGAAGAGTTGAGGGCGACGGAGGAGCTCGCCCAGCGCACGACCTTCGGAGAGAATAGCTTCGTTACGCAGGATCACAGAAACATAGCATGTTGATGTGCATGTTGAGAAGACACAAATCAATATTCACAATTTCATTTCTTGAAAAGTTTGGGAATGGTGTCACAAACCCTTTAATCATGTTTGTGTTCTCATAGCAAAGTATACTGTTCCTTGTCTATGTTTGCTGGAGCATAATGCTGATTTTTACATGTGGTGCACAGATGAGACAACCACAGTAACGACAGAACAGATGGACTCATGTCGACGTGCCTACTTTTGCAAGACATGTGATCAGGAACTTTCCCTGACCCTCCCAGAGATCTTCAAACATCGCAGAAGCCATGAACAGGGTGATGTCTAGGTAAGGGAATTATAGCTGTAATTCCAAGTAGCAGAATGTACATGAGCTATTACCAGAGTCCGTCTTTTTCAGTTACTGCCTGTCATTACCTGCTACTAACCCCAAAACTGTGAATATCAGGGGTTTTGTTAAACTTTACTTTCTTTTAATATGGCGACTTAGTAGCACCCAACTAACACTGAAAGAGCAACAAAGACTTGTGCAGGTTTCATCTATGTTAGAAAAGAGAGAGAAGGGATGGGGGATGTTAGAAGTGCCCTAGAAACCAATGCCCACATATTCTGCCCAACTGAAGACTGATAGGAACTGTTATTTTCTCTCTAACCAAGGCTGGTACCTACAATGTCATTTTGGAACAGGAGGAAGTTAACTGAAGTGGCAAACAGCAATTGCTTGTGCAGAAAACAGTTCAAGGATGACAGTGCAAGTAGGGTGCCATATTTAGTGATTCCGATGTCGAAGTGCATTTAGGCAAGGACATGACAGTTCTCGAAAATCAGGGATACACCAGCCCGCTTGCATGCTACTTTTATGTTTGGCATTCATCTTCTTATTGGACAAGCTTGAAAGGAATGTAATGCAAAATTGGTTCCAACTA
Source organism: Ornithodoros turicata (assembly GCF_037126465.1). Taxonomy (NCBI): domain Eukaryota; kingdom Metazoa; phylum Arthropoda; class Arachnida; order Ixodida; family Argasidae; genus Ornithodoros; species Ornithodoros turicata. Next base: position 29,748,624 of record NC_088206.1, on the reverse strand, counting down.
GAGCAAGCTAAAATATGTTGTGAGCTCGCTTTAAATCATTTATCATTTGTAACAGCAATGACTTGGGTTATGTTCAGCAAAAGTGTAAAAACCCATCAGATTTTATAATGACATTTATTTAACCATTTCTCAGTCAAGTTACAACCATTTGTTCTCCAAAACAGCTCATCAACGATGACATCGACTGAATGTCTGCCTTGTGCACATATTCATGTGTCATGATGGGGCAGCAGGAAAGAGTGACATGTGTGCATACCTTGGGATCTCCTCAGGACTGGAATGTGCATAGGATGTGGAGTACAAGAACACTAAAGGTGCCACAGCTTATGGTGGCCTTCTGTCTTCTATCCTGGCTCTCCTAAAGAACAACAATGCTGCAGCCTGCTCCATTACTAGTTGCAGCACACATTTACTTACGGTACATGCTGTGACCCCAAGGCACTCAGAGGGGTTTAATTCTTACGCAGACATACAAGTAGTAAAGATTACAGAAGTAGTTACAGAAATGGGCGGTTGATTACACTGGCTCTCAATACAGCTGAATACAGCTGTTGAAAGGTACAGGGTCGTTCAATAAATATCCTCAAAACTTAATGTTCATGCTGCAGGGTGTAGTGTAGGTCTTCTCCTCTGTATGTTTAGGGCCTTGTGTTTTAGGGTTAAACCAGGTTAAAAATGTTTTTACCGGTGCCCAGTGATTTCATCGAAGCTGTTTTATTGTACGCCATTTCATTGAATCCCACTTCACCCAACACATCACCATGTGGCTGTACAAGACATGCAGATATGTATCAGGGTGCTTAGTAAACAGAAAATGTTTGTTTCGGGTAAACAACTTTGATGTTTGACCGTCTATTTGCTCATTTACTTGAACAGTGTGATAACGGTGTTCCTGACCTTTGTTACGGTCTAGTGTAGGATAGTCGATAGAGTAAATTACAGTTAAACAGTGTCATAATTTAGGCTGGTTGGTTACGAGGTACTGTGAGGTAGTTTAGGTGGGTTACTGCGAGGTACGCAGAAGGACATTCGTCCTTCTGCGTACCTCGCACTGGGGTTTTTATCGATTTTAGTGAATTACTGTGTGACTGTTTCCCTGTGAATGTCTATTCTACTCGTTAGTCAAATCAGTTTCTGACCAAACAAAAAAAGAAGGGCAGTCTTGATAACATAACCAACTATCTATCTATCAAACTATCTATTGCGAGACTACAAGAAATATACAGGTATTTTTAAAATACACTGAAGTCTACGGTATAAGCTATTGAAGCATGTTGATTATTATAAATACATGAGTGTCATTATTATAAACGATCTAAACTTTGATAGTCATATTAAACACATGTTCTAAGGGAGGAGCGGAAAAAATGTCCCCTCAGGAACATCCACTTTTGGAACGCACATGGACTTGTTTTTGATATCTCTGGTTCCGATATTATTGACTGCTTATTAAGAGGGGATATCACCCGTCGCGGCCCCATGTATTTTCTATGGGGCAAACTTTTCCATTTTTCTCGATAAATACTCGTCCGATCTTAACAATATCGGACTCATTTAATAGCTTTTAACAATTATGAGAAAATGGATTCTTCAAATTTCCAATTTTCGCTTGGATTTTTCGTTGAGACGTTGTAGAACGTCTGGAAAATAGCCAAAAATTGACCTTGGACTTCTGAAGCGAATAGCAGAAAAGAAATCATCCTAGGCGACATTTGCTCAATCCATTTTCTTCTAAAATGTGTCCTGAACGTTTTGGTACCACTATCTCACGTGTAAAGTCAGCCGTTCAAGAGATAAATGAAAATATCTGAGTGTATATACAGCGCTTCCTCGGGACAACTTTTTCTGCCGCCCGGTGCTGCCACGACGCGGGCTTTACGTCCAGAAGGTATTTATCCGCCAAGTGTGACCCTTATTTCAGCATACTATCCGAGTTTTTCTTTCCCATGTAAAAAAGGGGAAGGGCGCTAAGCTTCACTACAGCGGGGCTATTCTTTTTCCTGCCGGCCTTTGAGAAGCGGGCACAAGTGGGCATGTAATGACTCAGCCTGCTATTCTCGGTATTGGGCTCGTCCTTGCAGTTCGGACTGTCCCGTCGATTCGCTTGGTCCTGTGCGCGTGTTCGTTCCGAACATCTGGAAGCGTCGAAAGATATGTTTGGCGCAGGGACGAGCGGTGATGATGAGCTGAGCAACTGAAAATTCGGCACCCGCCAAAATATTTTCTCCTGTATACGAAAAAACACCCTCGAGATTTTTTAATATGTTGTAGAGGAAGGCTTGTCCTATAAAACTGCGTTGGTTTCAGGCGTCTCTTCCGACCTCTTCATCGCGTGTTTTGCGCTCGATTGTAGCGAATTTTGGAAAAATCACATACTTCCTCTTTTTTTCCTGCAATGGCTATGAAAGTTACGTGTCTGGCGATTTTTCCTGTTGAAGTATTCCTTGGGGCCTTGGCAGGAAAAAATAGTCATTAAAATTTAATGATTTGATTTTCCCCCAAAAAATCGCGAAGTAGGAGGAAAATTGCGAAACTTCCGGCCTTTGTATACCTGCACCGATTGCAACACGACAACCGGGATTTGGACGCTGTGTAGAGCATAGTTTCCTCTATAGGCAAAAGAAAACCGCACAGTTCTAGGTGCTTTCTATGAGCCGCAGTTGCCGTTCACGCTAGGCACGGTTTTCGCCAGCGCTGCGAACTTTGCTCGTGTGTAGCACCTGCCACATTGAGATTTGGGAAGAAATGTTTCGTGGTGTGTTGTTTTGCACTATTAGGGACTGCTAAAAAATTTTCGTAAAAATTTGGGATCGTTTTGTGGGAGCCGAGCAGGTCCGCTGGATCATTTCGCGTGGAATCGCCCAGTTGCGATGGTTGCGTATTTTGTGTTCTGCGTCTGCAATTGACAAGCGAAGCTCTATGTTCTTAGTGTAATTTTGTTGTAATGTGCTCCATGTACAGTACAGTTATAGCCCTATTTATTAAAGTCAGTTACCTGGCTATCTGAAACCCAATCCATTCTCTTTCCCATAATATGCAGGTGAAAGTTCTCCAGGTATTTCTAAAGCAAATACCACTTTCAATGCTATCACTGGGGGTGTGATAGGTCAGCTTCATGTATTATTGTGAAAAGAGTAGACAGAGCGACGAAAAAAAGTCGGACAGCTTGGTTTCCGCAAATAAGGCAGCGAAAAGCTACCCGGTCGTCCCTGACGGTATCTCTCGTGAACGCGGCCAGATAGACACTGAAGCCACAGCTCGACCTCTCACTACATGCCCCACTTTATATGTGCACAGGCCAAGGGGATGGTGAATCAGCCAGCTTTGTGTTCATGTGAGCAAGAGCAGCAACGGAACAAGGGGGGAAGAAAGAGGCCGGCGCAGACTCAGTGAACCGACATTGTGTAGGTAGAAAGCAACGATGACCCAAGACCGATGACACCCAAGGGAGGTAAAAGGGTTACTATACTCCCCACACAAAAAGAAAAAGAAAAGAATAACGAAAGAAGGCTTCCACACCCCTGAAAGCGGGTAGTGGACCTCTCAGCTACATGCCGTCATGCAGTACGAAAAAACAAACAGAAAAGGAAAGGAGAGTGAGGAGCGGAAACAAGCAGGTTGAGCGGCTATGATGGCGGGAGCTCTGCGAAGAGCCTGTCAAATACTATGTATTTTCCAGTTGATCCGACTTGGTGAATGGACATGTCGTTGTACTTGGCTTCCCGTGCTAACGAGTTCAAGCCCAGCGCCGGCTGCGTTGAATGATTTTCTTCTCACGTTGAGATGCGCACATGTGAACAGTTTCTTGCGATGTCGGTCTCGTTTCTAGGAAGAAATGGTCCCAGAAAGAATAGTCCCGTAGGAATGGCCCCGGAAAAAAGGATACCGGCCAGCGAGAGAGAAAAGAAAAACGGTCCAGTTGACTTTTTTTCTCTCTCTCTCTGTCTTTGCTGTATCTTTGCAGTATGTTGCTTAGTTTTCAACAATGTCATCTTATCTCAGCAATGAAAATAAAGGAAAACTAAATTTTGTGTCAGAGTTATACCGCCGTATTCTTGAACAAGCCTCCACTCGACGCTTCGCCTCGACTCCAACGAGTGGAGGAAAGTGGCGCTGCTCCACTCGAAGAGCCCATGCGTTTCATGAACCCGCTTCGGGGATTCCTCCGCCAAGGCGCTCCTCGAGAAACCCTCCTCGAATAAAGCTGTATAGTCTCGTCCCCAGCCGTCTTTCGGGACCACTCGAAAATGTTAATTATTGTGCTTAAAACACACTTATGGCATTAAAAATAAATGTAATTCTTTACTTTATTTCGACCAACGTACATTACAAATACAAACACAAAGGTCTGCAAGTGTTTGAAGAAGGGTGCAGGTGTTTCGAACAGGGAAACAGTCTGATAGGTTTCCTAGTTTTCTGGTCTGGCAATTACAACCACAACGGCAGCAGCTAGCTTAATGGCATGGTCACCTCGTATCAAATAATATGAAAGATGATGTCACTGCTTGTCACTCTTGTATTATGTTACAATATGTGGCGTGAATGACTGTTTGTTAGCGGATGGGTACGTTTACCCAACGCCTTGAGGGTAGCTATAAACAATCAAACAAAGAAAACAGATTTTACAACAACATCCCGAGTAAAGAATCGGGGAGACCATTCTTGGGGAGTCACCGCGAGCATGTCGTACGAACTTTTATGGCCCTCATTCGCGCTCTGCCTAAACGGTGGAGCCTGTTATCCCACCCAACAAACGGAATTCGTACTATTGGAACAACAACTACAAAAAAAAAAATATGACTATGACCTGGGGTGACACTATTGCGACATCTCCCAAATACCCTAAAAAAAGGGGGAGGGATGCGACAGAACTCTCGCGACCGTTTGAGACGAAAGATGGACGCTTTGCCGCTTTGTCTTCGACTGCAAAAAAAAAAAAAGAATAAAAACGAGAGGGAAAAAAAAAAAAACGAATGGAAGATTTGTTGAGCCGTTTCGGTGATAGCTGGAGCAGGGGTTGGGCCAGCTTGATACAGTATAAAGATTACGGAAAAACATTGAGGAGGCAGATCAGATGTTTATTCTTTTTAGATGTGCAGTCAATGCACTGTTTCTTTTTTTGCACCACTTTTTGCGTGAAAACATCCTTGAGACACACCTTCTTTGTGCTAAATAGCGCGACAGAAGGAAAATTTATTATACCTTGTCTTGAAAAGTGTGCTTGCGAGAAGGTGTGGGATTTTGTCCCCAACGCGGCACACCGTCGTTTCTGACACATTCACAATGTCTCCCGTGGCAGTTCGAAAAGTCCAAACGCCATAAAATCATATGGCGATGGGCAGCTGTAGCACAGCAGGTAGAGGCAGCCCACGATTGCACACATCTTCCTCCAGCGGCAATATATCCAAAAGGCTTCGTACGGTTGTCTTCATGAAGCGGTACCGTATACCATATGAGGAACTCGTGATCATCAAAATGGTCAAAAGGAGTTTGATGTCCCCTTATTGAATGTTGTCGCTCAGTGGTAATGTTGTCAGCACCCAGTTAAAGGCCATCGTGGCACAAAACGCAGTCGATGGACGCAGCGAACGACCTGTCTTTCGCCATGACACCAGCCAAACTCGAGTTGAGGAGCGTTCTCGAGGTAGCACCGATGCTACCTCGAGATTTTCGAGGAATGCATGGAGGAATTCCTCCACTCGAGGAGCGTTTCGAGTCAAGGTCGATTTATGAAGCGCAAAACCGGCCTCGAGGAGCAGCTCGAGTCGAGTTTCGAGTAGAAGAAGAATACGGCGGATAGTGTATAATAGCACATATGTCACATACTCAATCGTTTGCTATAGTGCACTTAAAGTATACGTACAGCGCGGTTCTGTTGAGCACCCAAAATGTTTTTATGGACGTTGAATGATTCTGATAAAACTACTTAATTAATTCATTACGTATCATTTACCGGTTTAAGGGCCGAGTTCTCAATGAGACAGTCTTTCTTTCCGCTGCTTATGGGGCATGCACGAGCAACACCGAGCACCCTTTTCCCGCCATTACTGGTCGTTATTGTTTAGCTTTATTTATTACAAGTAGCATTCTTTTCGTATTTTTATTTGCTAGCATTCAGATTATTTGCTAAACGTTTGTTCTGGCATTAATTTATACTTCAAGACGTGCACGCGCGACAGGGTGGTGGTGGTGGTGGTGAGGGTGAAGGGGCTTGCCGTTGTCGGCCTCACGTATGTGGGCAACGTCACGACTGACGCCCTGGGGAAATGTGCGTCCTGGGCCGACTTCTACGGGCCGACAGGGAACGGTTGCATCCCTGCGTCCGTGCATAACGTATAAGATAATGGTAATATCACATGTTCAACTCCAGCCCAAATTATCGTATTCGGACATTCCAACCTGATACTTTTTCTGCGCGAAGATACAAAAGGGAAAGAAAACATGTATACGATGTGTATGTGTGTGCTTTTTTTTTTTCTTATTCAGTACCGAGCGAGAACAAATACACAAGTCATACTCTCGTGTAAAATTTGTACACAAAAGGAGGTGTTCAGTCAAAAGTGGCGTTCAGTCAAACGTCTTGAACAAAACCGCATTCAACTGAGCAGCATTCGGTCAAATTGGCGGACCACGTGCTAGCCACTGGGTGCCGATTTCGGGAATTGTCGCAAAAATGAAGTTGCTGAAGGTGCACGTTCATGGGGTAGACAGTTGGTACCATCACATGCGAAATTCACAAGTTAGTATTTTTTGTTTAATTGGTGAGGGTATTACAAACGAACATTGCATAGCATAAGTACAGCCCCACTGATGCCAACACAATAAATTATTTCGCCATCGTGAACAGTTTTCTACTCTTCTAGCCGGGAGATTTTGGTGAAGCAGCAAAACGATACACAAGTCGAACAGAGTGCAAACCAAGGAAGCGGCCGACAGACACATGCGTAGATGCGTTTGTTCCCCAAAGCTGCGTTCTCCTCAAGATCCCCTCTTTTCTTAGGAGATTAACCGCGCATCCCGAGCGAAGTCGGGGCGAACAAAAACAACAGGGTCACGCATGCTGTGGGGACTACATGCCACCGCGCTGTATCGCGCGCTTCTAGAACAACGGCACTAGTTACAGCACTCGGCGCTCCTAGCGCCACCTCGTGGATGGGTAGATCCCGGCGCCATCTCGTGCCCAGAAACGACGAAACGCCGCGGGTGATATCCCCTCTTAAGTCTTTTTACTTGGAAGTATGTGGGCCCCTTTTCACTGAAAACAATGTCTATTACGTGCTGCACATCTTTTTATTAATGCGTTAGTATTAGAAGCGTCGTTTCAAGGAAAAGTGTCTGTGTCGATCCCTAGTCAAAACGTGGAGAGGGAAGTAGGCCGCGTGAGGAGGAGCGCAGTTGAGAGTAAATGAAAGTAGGTCACGGAGCGGAAGGGCCAAAATACGCGCACCGCGGCGGGTGACGTCACGGAGAGGAGCACGTCTGCGGAAGCGGTCTTGGCGGCGCACCAGATATGCGGGCGAGTCTGAACTTGCGGGTGTGCAAGGTGCGTATGGGCTGAGTTCAAGTACACAATAGAGTGTGAACCGATTACAAGTGCCGGATTAAGTAGGCGCCAAAAGAAGACGGATTCCGAGCGAAGGCGACGAGCTGCCGAAACCGAGGAACAATGCAAGCAACGTCAGGCAGCGGATGCCGCTGCTTGGCGCCGAAAACGGGCGAACGAGACTGAGGAAGAGCGAAAGCAGCATTTCAAAATACGCCGCCAGTGTGGAAGAAGGCTCGCGTCGCTGTTGTGGCTGTGTCGTTAGTAACAGTTAGCGATAGTTAGGGGTGGATAGTAGTAGTGGATGGGTCGGCTGAATTTCCGCCGCATTAATTACATTAATTGTCCAAGTTTTTGTTTGTTTCTTGTTATCCTAAGAAGTATATCTTGCATGACGTCAGACTGACTGGCGTGCAATCGCAACTCTGGAATTTTGTAACTAGATTTTAAGTCTGATGATACAGCTATCCTTTTAGGTTTCAGGAAATAGCTGGAAGTACCTTCTCTGTACTGTCTTCGGTACCTTTCTGTGCTGTCGAGGTTTTCCCTGGTTTTTCCAACAGATTAAGTCGGCACAGTTCCCGCTGAAGTCGGGCCAGGACGCTTACTAACCCGAGGTCCTCCACTCTTTGCTGCTGCCCTATCTCCATCGGTCCACGCACGGTGTAAGATATATATATATATATAGTTAGGTGAGGAAGCTCCCCCACCGCTGCCCGCGACGCGCCGACCAGATAATGTTCAAGGTCGTTCAGGGTTCTCCCCCTACGCAAGATGTGGCGCTGACAATCGTGGGCTTCTGTCTTCCAAACTTTGCACTGGCATAACCGCAAAGTATGGGGTTGCTGAAATTGAACTCTCGCGCACTGTAGCGACGTGATAGAATGCATATAGCTTGTTTGGTGTTTTTGGAGAGTTTACATGTTGTAGAAGCTTGTCAAACATATTTTACTAATTTAACAAATTAACAGTATTAATTTGGAATAGCAGCGTGTTACAATAATAGCCACTACGAGGACTTCGTTCCATTTTTGCTTCGTTTGCACCCCGCGAGGGAAGAGCCTTGGTTCTCTTGTTTTGTAGATATTTTTGTGAAATAAAGGGCAGCTTGCACTGTGGTATCGGGCTCTCGGACCCATGTTCTGTGCTTATATAAGCTGGCGTCTTTGGCCGCTGCGTGTAGTTGGACCTCCGCTTTTTTCTCGAGAAATCCAAACGTGACAACACTCTGAAGACGACGCAGAATCAGTGAGTGGCTGCATGCAGAGTAATGGGTAGAAAGTGTTTCGTTTCGAATTGCCGTTCCGGCTATGATTTCACGAGCGAAAAAGTATCTCTGTTCAAAGCGCCGTCGGACGCTCAAAGGCTAGCAATATGGAACCGTGCAATCCCTCGTCAGGATCGAGACATTCGACCTACTGACAGTGTGTGCGAAAAGCACTTCATGGACAGCATGATTTCCAGGGTATACCACTCCGAAATTAATGGACATATTCTGCTGCACGAGAAAAAGATGTGCCCCGTGTTGTTGCCGCACGCTGTGCCAACTATCTTCCCTGGATGTCCGAAGTATCTGTCCTCAATTAAGCCTGCTAGGAAGCCTCCGAAGCGAAGATCCGTCACTGACGTCCCTTCGTCATCGAGGTCCAAGGAGCGATGTGTCGAGTCTATCGAAAGTGATGTCGGTGAAGGTGGTGATGCTGCTGCAATTGGTCGAGATGTACTTAATGACGACGATGAAACTGCTGGAGTGCCCCCGAAAGAAATTCTCATCAATCCTGTGTTGAATTACGATGTGCTGCTGACGAAGCTCGATGAAGTACGCCTTCCGAACGAAACCTGGAATTACCACGCAAATTCGCACTTTGAAGTTGAGAGAGTCATGTTCTGTCAGATGGTGGCGACAAAGGACGTAGAATGCTCACCTACCTGTGTAAAGATGTTGTCCATATCCCCGGCTTCAGACAGGCGACTGGTCCTTCGGAGTTTTTGTCTACGACATACACGTCGAAACAACGTTGGCTTTTGGAGGGATAGATGTCAATTCAATACCCGCCCTAACTAGTGCCATCAACAACTTTCACAACATACATGTGTGTCCAGGTGGACCTGATTTCCAAAAGTACCCTGCAGCTCACCCAGAATGTGCGTATGTCGACAAAACCAGCACGTGGAGACATAAGAAGTGTACATTATACGTGGATGGGGAATCGCCTTGTAAACACTGTCATGGCTTGTACGATACATTACGTATCCATACCATGCGGCGGCAGAAGAGAACACATCAACTGAAACGCGTACGTCTTCCGCTAACACCATTTAAGAAACAGCGTGTTCATGTAATCCGCAAAGCTAGAATATTCTCATACCGTTCAAGAATGAGACTATACTCGCAGCAAAACAGCGCTTGGAAGAAAAACTGCTTTTGTGCCAGAAGCAACTCCACGAGCTGGAAGAAGAGCAGCTGAACGATATCATCAGTAGATCCAACCTTCCTGATGCTCAACAAATGATTCTGTGTGAATGCATTGCTACTGGTCGATGCAAGACAAAAAAAGGTCGCCGATACACTGAGGATTGGTTGCTGTTATGCCTACTTTTGAATGTTCGCTCACCTTCTGCGTACAGATTCTTGCTGGCCAATGACATCCTGCCACTGCCGACCGTGAGAACCATTCGCAAATACATATCTTCTGTCGGCCTGAAATGTGGCTTTGACGAGGCATTCTTCAAAGCGATGCAAACAAAGCTTCGTAGTATGTCCAACTTCAAGAGACATGGAAACCTTGTGTTCGATGAAATACAGGTGAGGAAAAGCAGGACATGCAACTCAAAAGATATGACATATGTAGGTCTAGTTGACCACTGTGACAATACAGAACCCACAACTGAGTTGGCAGATCACGGCCTTGTGTTCATGTTTGCACCGTATGCCGATAGCTATGTACAACCAATTGGTGTGTTCGCATCTCGAAATGCCACGAAAGGAACAGTTATTGCACAGCTTGTCCTTCAAGCTATTGTATTACTGGAAGGTGCTGGTGCTCTTGTTGACGGAATTGTATGCGACGGCGCAAAACCAAACAGGCGCATGTGGACCGAACTCGGTATATGTGGGAAGAAAGGGAATTGTACCAACTTCTTTGAGCATCCACTTGATTCAGACAGGAAAGTGTATGCATTTTCTGATGTTCCGCATCTGGTGAAATGCATAAGAAATCGCCTGCACAAGAATAAATATCTAAAAGTGAGTGGCAAGTTTGTAAAGTGGACAGATTATACTGCCCTGTACAGAGAAGACAAAGTCGTGCCAGCTGGATTTCGTGTGTGCCCTAGGCTCACCCAGTCACACTTATATCCGACGAATTGCGACAAGATGCGTGTGCGCCTTGCAACGCAAGTATTTAGCAACTCTGTAGCCCAGGGATTAATCTTCTACAAAGATCGCGGTATTGGAAGCCTCGCGGACTGCGACGGGACAGTCGAATTCACAAGAAGAATAAATGGCATGTTTGATGCCCTAAATCATCGCTTCTCTGCTGAGGGAGTTACGTACAGAGGAAGGGACTGGTCCACACTTGAAGATTCATTAAAGTGGCTAGACAACTGGGAAGAAGAGGTTCACAGTGGTGCAATATTGAAAGACATGTTCCTGACAGCGAAAACTGCCGAAGGATTGCGTGTTACTCTGAGGTCAACGTTAGATTTATGTACTTATTTAATCAAAAATTGTGGCTTCAAGCATGTCCTTACTGGGAAACTAAATCAGGACTGCTTGGAGCGCTTTTTTGGAAAAATCCGTCTTGCAGGAAGTCAGAACGATCACCCAACCATGACAACGTTCCTGCAGTTGTATTGCATGCTGTCAATGTACAGTATTTTAAAACCACCAAAGTTCGGGAATTGTGAAGTCCTGGCCAACGAGGCACCTATACTGAAACTCTCAGACTTTTTCTGTGCATTTAAGAACAATAATAATCATGACATCTTGCAGGAGCTGAAATCGAGGATTGACGCGCTAGTGGGCACCGAAGAATGGGAATGTGACGACATAGTCGTAGGCGACAGCACCTCACCTGCAGTAGCCAATTGTATTTTGTATTACGTCACAGGCTTCCTAACCCGAAAAATGAAGAGGCTCACATGTTGTTCAAAGTGCATTAGTGCTTTAACTGTTCACGCGTCACAGGTGCCAGAAGCGGCACTCACAAATGTCAAGAGTAGAGGTGGACTGCAGCATCCAAACATGAAACTGTATGCGATCTTGAGGGCTGCAGAATACTATTTTTCTGCCCATGCCAATGAACAGACAATTTTTTGGGACACGATCGAGCACGTCCTTGACGTGTGCACACTAACATTTCCCTGTGATGCTCACAAAACCGAGTTACTGTCAAAGATCCTGCAGTATTACGTCTTGATGCGAATGCGTCAATACTGCAAGCAAATGAATGCAATGGACAAAAAAGAGACCCGTGAAAAGAAGAAAAGTTCACACTTTTGCACAACGTAGACATTTTCGCTTGAGTGTTCTGCCATGCAGCGAAGAGAATAAATAAACTTGTACTTGGAATATTTCGTTTGAACTGCTGTGGATTCGAAAATAGTTTGAAAATGGATACGCGTACACCAACAAAGTTTCTCTCGACAAAACAATAAAGAACAAAACATGACACAATGGCTGGAATAAACGCCGCCCACAGCATCGGTCTCTGTCATGATTACTTTAGCTGGCGCGGATACACACACGGAAAGTAACTATAAATGTTGGCAGTTTCATCATAAGTTGGAGCCAGTGTCAGCCTCTATCTTTGCTTGCTACCCTTTTAAAATGCCGGCTTCCGTGCACGCATTTACTTCAACGCGCTCTTCCCATCCCACGCCCCTCAGCCGCCTCAGCCCACCGTCCTTCGCGCCATCTCGTGAGAGCCGCGGAAAGGCGGAGGCGAACATTAGGAGGCCGGCCTGGAGCTTCCTCACATAACTATATATATATATCTTACACCGTGGGTCCACGTCTGTACGTCGCTCATAACCACAGTTGCTTCGCGGCGCTAAAACGAAAGTGAAAACTTTTTCTGTGACACAAATGTAAAGTGCCACAAAACGGCGTACGCTGTCCAGTTTTAACTAATCAGAAGAGGTCGTTCGGAATGACTAGGAGCGTGCACGATGATGGGTAAAAAGGAAAATGAAATGCAGGGGGGAAAAGCAACAAAAGTTACATGCAAGAAACTCGTTGCGCCTCGGGAGCCCCTTGACTGGTTCCGGCTGCTTTATAGCAAGAAACAACGGAGTAAATGCACCCAAACTGACCTTGGTCACCCACAATGACCCCCCTAGGCAAAGAAATGCTATGTGTGAATAGTCATTTTAAAACCGAATTGAATACAAATAAATTAAGCGACTCGTTGAATAACCGTATAGGATACATATACAGCATGTATGCCTGAGATACGCATACGGATCCGAATATAAAGTAGTGCTCACTTTGTTTTATGCACTCCCTGTGCCGACCCTACGTGTGCAGCTTTGGGACTATTCAAATAAATTCGGTTTGAAAGAAGTATCAATTCGATTCGAACATTGAATTCCATATTTGATTCGGAAATCGCATAGAATATACGATTACACGCTTTGGAGTTTGAAAACATCGAATATTCACACTGTCCTAGTAAAAATGTCAACTGCCAAAGTCAAGGAGTACACGCGTACCAAAAGTGGACGTTCCTCAGCAGGGGACATTTCTTCCGGGAACAATTTTTCTGGACCCGTTCTAAAGCTACTCGACGACTTCGGAGGTGAAAAAGGAACAACAACAACTTTATTTTAAGATGATGAACGGGGAGTTTCATCGCCAGAGGCGATGCTCTACCCCATTGCTGGTGGTAATGTGGACAATGAGATAATGAGCCCCTTCACAATAAGGATCGAAGTCCGATTGTGTCCAGAAAGGTCAAAAGAGCGCAGAGCGTTGATGGGCTGGATTCGGCCAGGGGCCGATGATTAAAGAACGATATAATCTAATGAAGACAATGAGGATCGCTGAATCCACGCGTAACCCTTGAAAGAAACCCCAGTACAGAGTAGTACGTGCTAATAACATGTTCGACAAATTTAGACTTGTATACTGTCTACGAAAACACCCAAGTCACGAGCTACGAGTGATCTTTTCAAAGGGCATCCCCCAGCATGTACGAGAAGGCAATAGAAGAACGTTTCCTGGTAAAAGACATTACACATGTTTTCGATGCGTTTAAAATTACCCCGTTCTGCCCACACCATTACTTTGTTAATTTCACTTTGAAGAACAAAGCAATCATTTGTTGAATCTATAGGCATGTAAAGCTTAATATCATCAGCGTACAGCAGTATCTTCGCCAAGTTAAGACATAAGTCGTTAACAAATACGTTAAACGGGAGAGGTCCAAGTATTCAGCCCAGGGGAACCCCATGTGCAGCGTAATACGGTTGCGACAAAGAGCCAAACTCACGCACGGAGACGTCACACAGACGTCTACTAGCCTGCTTGAACTCCTCTGACATCAGAGCTTTTGCCATGAATGCGGAGATGTGATCTTCACAGCACATCTCCGGTGGCCGACCGGATGAACTACTATCCCCATCAGTTACGACGCACCCACGTGTGTGATATCTCATGTGCGTGTGTCGTGTGTGTGCGAGTGTGTAGGCCTAATCTTTTTCATCGTCATCCCACTCATATACGAGGGGCGTTCAAGTCAAACCGGAACCTTTCATTTTTCGCGAAAGTAAAATGAACTTACAGGCGAGAAATTGGTTTTATTTTTCCACGTAATCTCCAGCTCCACTAATGCACTTGTCCCAGCGTTTCGCGAGGGCTTGGATGCCAGCAGCGTAGAAATCCTTACCGGCGCGTAGCAACCATGGTCGGACCGCATTCTTGACCTCGTCGTCGCAGCTGGGCCCCCAAGGAACGCCTTCAGTGGCCCGAAGAGATGGAAATCGCTGGGGGCGAGGCCTGGTCTGTAAGGGAGATGTGGCAGCAACTCCCAGCAAAGTTCCTGGCGTGTCGTGAGATGTCCGGTATGCGGGCGTGCATTGAACTGTAGCAGGAGGACTCCTTTGGTGATGAGGCCCGGCCGCTTTTGCTTCAGCGCCTTATGCACACCCCTGAGAACCTGGCAATAATATGCACTATTGATCGCACTACACTCTTAACTCGGTACCCTTTATTGTAACTTTTAGCAATGTGTAACCTTTATATAGACGTAGATTTCCAAATATCGTAGAGGTTACACGACCGATACCTCAATCTATTTAGAGGTTAAACATGACTTGTAACGAGACACTGGAGGAGCAATAGATGTTGCTTCGGTGTTCAACGGAAATCCAATCGTCGTAACTTATAAATGTACCCTTTATAGGAACGTTGTAACTTCTAAACGAATTCCACGTTTGAATTTCCTTCGTTTGTTTTTCTTGTTTGTTTGCATGGTAACCTGTATAAAAGGTACTGCTCAAAAGTCACTGTGTTCTCGTTCAAGACGCACATTCAATCATTCAGTACGAGAGTGTCGGATCAGTGTGCGTTACATTATTGTGTCTCTGCGTCTGTACGAACTGCGGATCGTGTTCAGAACTGTGAAGAAAGCACAAGTGTCAAGTGACGGAACTTCATCAGGATATTTCTACGGTATGTTCACTACAAAGTTTACGTGGTTACGTTTTTGCTGGACAGTCTAGGAACACTAATCACAGCACAGTCTGTCTCTCTAACACGGTTGAACGGTTCAACGCAGTGTGTACGTGTGTGTCTTACGTCCGTTATTTGCTTAGTCATTTGTCATTCTTGTGTTTTACTTCTTCATGTGCTTCTGATTCACCATAGCCGCGTCGCTGGTGTGTCATTCTGACATGTCAGAAAGGAATAGAAATATTTTTGGCGTACTGGAGAGGAAGTTGCAACAACGTGAGGACTGCAAAGATTATACCTCCTTGAAACTGAATGCCGTTCACCACAGCTGAAGTGTTGGTATTGCGACGTCCTCGTGCTCTTGCCTCAACTGTAGTTCCAGGTTTGCCAACTGAATAATACATATGCTCCAGTTGCAATTATTTCTTTCTTTCCTTTGTTGTGCACGTGAATCTGTACATGTAGTGATCACTCACTTTTCGCCACTGGATGCCCTTAGATGAATTAGACGGATAGCCATATGTTCCGAATAACAGTATGCGTTCTGCACTGATGAGAGCTCATTTTGAGCACCATTTGTTCTGTAGCGTCTGTGAAGAGTCGAGCGTCTTAGAGACACCCATGCCTGGCGAAACTGTAATTTTTACGTCGGTGTGGAGGTTAGGAGACAGTAACCTCTATTTATAGGTGATCTGTGTAACGTGTATAGAGGGTATTGCCCATAGGTTACATGGTAACTTCTGAAATAGAGGGTAAACATTTTGAAATTTTTACCCTTTACTAGAAGGTACCAGGTTTAGAGTGTATATGCACTATTGATATCGAGACATGTTATCCGTCGGTTCTTGAGGATCAGGTGCTCCACAAGTTGGATGTTCTCAGGAACTCTGACACTGGGCTCTCACTGAGCCGCCCCGGCCGGGGTCGTCCTGCACTGATGTACGGCCGTCTCGGAACCGTTTGCACCACTCCGAGCCGCCTTGTTGCGGCTAAGTGTATCGTGGCCATACTGAGCCTGAAGTCTTCTGTGAATTTCAGATGACTTTACGCCTTCATTCACGAGAAACTTCATGGCAATTCGATGTTCGATGTGCGCGCTCACCTCGTTGTCGGCCATCTTGTCCAGCACGTGTCTTCCATTTTGCACAAACTTTGGACCACCACGTGGTGAACGCGGAGGCCTGTCGCGTGTGAAAATGACCAAAAAGTAGCAGCACGAGTCATTTGTACACCCAGGAGACAGAAAGTCCCGATTTGACTTGAACACCCCTCGTATTAACCCACGTGCACTGAGGTATGATACCGCAATTGTTGCGGTGAATCACTTCATCCCGTCGTCATTCATGACGTTGTTGTTGCTGTGCAAGAGAGCGCGCAGCGGCGACGACCTCGCCCAGCGGCTCCTCGTCTCCTGACGGCAGGTGGCACAGCGTGTTTCACTGCTCACCGAGAATCATAGCGAGAGCGACTACAGGTTTTCCCGTCCATTTTAGTCCAAGTGCCATCTGAAATAATCCAAGCGCCATTCAATAAACCTCTACCCGACAAACGTCATCATGACGTTGGTAGACAGACCGAAACCAAAACAGATCGGAAGGGGAGAGCTACCGAAGGTCGCGTCCATTTCAGAGACCATCGTAATCCCCTCAAGACCGTGGCTTCGCCACTAGCTTTAAACGTAGTTCAACTCTACCAAACTCGTGGCGCTGTCGAACATCATGACGTCATTTGTTTACAAACAGGTTTTACAGGTGTGTATTTAATCCGAGTGCCATCTGAATTAATCCATATGCTATTCAATTTAATCCGGGTGCCATCTGAATTAATCCATGGTGTTTTTAAGCACTATAACTGTGTGTTCACACGAGGGACATCTTTGTAGGGTATTTTAGTGGAAGAAAAAGTAAAAGAAGAACTGCTGATACAACTGAAGTTGTGCCGTGTCTTATGTGGAACATTCGCATGACGCTGGGATATTGGGAGTTGGAGCGGAAGTATAGCAAACGACGGCACTGGTGCTGTCGTCCGCTGCAGAATATTTTCTGACGGAACTGTTGGATATTCCACGCAGTTAGAAGAGCGCGAAAATCCATGACTCATATAGCAAACGACACAACTGGTGCTGTCGTCTGCTACAGAATATGTTCTTTCTGAGCTGCAGGATATTCCACACGGTTAGAAGAACACGAAAACCACCACTCACATAGCAGACAACACCACTGGTCCTGTCGTCTGCTACAGAATATCTTCTGATTGAACTGCAGGATATTCCACATGGTTAGAAGAACACGAGGAGCCGCCACTCATATAGCAGACGACACCATTGGTGCTGTCACCTCCTACAGAATGTCTTCTGACTGAACTGCATGATATTCCGCGTGGTTAGCAGAACGCGAAAAGGTATGATGCTCATAGCAGACGACACCAGTCTTCCTGTCGTCTGCGAAGGAATATCTTGTGGCTCTGCCGCAGGATATTCTCTGCGGTTTGAAGAGCACGGAAAGACATCCTGCAGCTTAGTTACAAGATATTCCGTGGCAGACGATAGGACCAATGGTGTCGTCTGCTACGTGGGTCATGCATTTCGTGCTCTTCTAACCACGTGGAATATCCTGCAGCTCAGTGGGAAGACTGTCTGTAGCAGACGACAGCACCAGTGGTGTCGTCTGCTATGAGGGTCATGCCTTTTCGTGCTCTTCTAACCGTGTGGAATATCCTGCAGCTCAGTCAGAAGATATTCTGTAGCAGACGACATGACCAATGGTGTCGTCTGCTGTGCTTCCGCTTTAACTCTCGATATCTCGGCGCCGTGCGAATGCTCAACATAAGACGCAGCAGAAGTCCCATCAGCAGCTTTTTACTTTTCCTTCCACTACATGTCTGTAGAATATTCTGCGGGATGTCCCTCGTGTGAGTGCACGATTATAGTGCTTAAAAACGCCATGGATTAATTCAGATGGCACCCGGATTAAATTGAATGGCGCTCGAATTATTTCAGTTGACACTTGGACTAATTCAGATGGCACTGGGACTAAAATGGACGGAAAAACCTGTAGTCGAGACGCGGGAAGGCCGGCGCTGCAAAAAGAAAGTAAGTAAAGAGAAGCTGGCAGCCGAGGGAGCAGATTGAAAGGCTAAACTCGCTGTTTTTGTGCGAATGTGTGTCCCAACTCCCAAGGATTGTAATCCTAATTTCTAGTTCTCCTGACATATTTGTTGTGGAGTCTTTCCATGCCCCTTTAAGCATCTGGATTGCAGTCAGCACTTCAGAGGAATCGATAAAAGGTACATGAAGATAATCATCTGTTGTTATTAAAACCACTGGTAACTTGCCCCTTGTGAGGCGTAAACCGAAGAGAAATTATCCGCAAAAGCGTTGGAGATATCAGAAGGCAAATCAGTCCTCTTTCCCGAAGGATCATTAACATGTGATACTTTCGCAATTGGAACCAATTCCTTCGTATAATTTATTATCGGGCTGCGAACTAGTTATTTTGAACACACTCAAGCGGTTATCCAGAATCCGAAGCACGGACGGATGTTAGAAAAAATTAGGGGGGGGGGGGGTCCTTTAGTTACGTCATTATACCTTAACATATCATTACCGACAGGTGTCTAGAGCTGAAATCGGAAGGGCACCACCTGTAGGGGGTACACAGCTGAAAAAGTTAGGGGGCGGGTGTCACTGAACATTTAGGGGGTGTAGGGGGTGTCTGGATAAATCACTGCTGACTCAAGCTAACGCATTCTACGACAGTACAAAGCCTCGGCTTGTTTTCTATGCGTACTGTATAACGTTGCATACGAATCAACATTATAGCGATCAACATCTCGTAATGCCTTGAAATGACGATGGAACTTCAATTTCTTACGTAGCGCACGCCGAAGTTGGGTAGAAAACCAAAAGGGATAATTTTGTTTTTTTGCACAACTCCTAGGGACATAGAGACCATTACGTACTTTTTTTAATAGCAGAGGTAAATAATAGACCTCTACCCGAGAAACGTCATCACGATGTTGGTAGACAGACTGAAACCGAAACAAATCGGAAGGGGAGGGCTGGGTTCCACGAATGGGCATTTGTTCGCTGCCTCCTATTGCAAGAAAAGTAGTACCGAAGGTCGCGTCCCTTTCACGGACCATCGTAATCCCCTCAACCCGTGGCTTTCGGGAGCGACCTTGTTCGCCCCTAGCTTCGAGCGTAGTTCAACTCTACCAAATTGGTGGCGCTGTCGAACACTATGACGTCATTTGTTTACAAACAGGGAAAGGTTTATTCGATGGCAATGTCAACATCCGATGCTTCAAGAACTGCAGACCAGTCCGAACACTCAAAGTATCGATACATGCCAAGGTAATCGCCCTTGACGAACTTGTGAGTGTTTTTTTTTTTTTTTTTTTTTTTCAAATTTAATGGACGGCGTAAAAGTAAGGCGCAAGGATAAGAAAAAGGGTACATGCCACACGTCCTGTCTCACCAAAGGGTCTCTGACAGTTCCGATACCTTCCACGTCACAACTTTTGAGAGCCAAATCTAATACCATCCAATTTTCTAAAAAAAAACATAAAATCCGAAAACATAAGCCCTATGTATGTTGCATTTTGCGCACATGCATGTAACAACTGATTGAAAATGGCTGCCTGACTAGCGCTCTTACTAGGAGACATAGGATAGCACTCTCTGTGACGTTTAAAGTGAAATAAACGGGACTATGAGGACGTCTCCAAAGTTTTGCGGGTTCTTCCGAAAATTCATGGAAACACATAATGTTCACTGACAGATAAAATAACATACGCTCGTATATAGGCGGAAAGTTTTTAATCTGCTGGAGGGGGCACAGCGTCCCCCCACCCTTTCATACACAGAGGTGAGCCAAATTGTTGCAGGATTTTCATGATCACTCGCGTGAAACACGCGATTCTTAGAATATCCCTCGTAACGTTCATCTTGAGTGTCAGCTTGTGTAGACTTCCCGAAGTGACGCGTGAAAATGCAGCAGCGTGAACCAGGTCTCAACGCACAGTAAATGGGACTCCTGTCAGGCATCTATTTAATATGTACACAGGAGAGCATTTTATACTTTGCAAACGCTAAAACCATGACCTGCATTAAGTTACTTGGATTGTTCTGAGGGCTAAATGTTGTTCTGCTAATAAAACAGGCCAGCAGTGTTATTATTGTGATGTGCCTCTGGTTAAAACCCTGACACATTTATATGATACAAATTCCTGGCAATAAGTGGTCGCATAATTTAAAATGTTCCATCTTATGGATGAATGCAGAATCATTATAATTATTTATGTGTATACTATACAGGGTTGACATTAAATAACGAGATGGTGCGGGCTGGTTGGTCCAACATATTTGGTAAAAACTTAAAAAAAAAACAGTGCCGGGGAACGCAGAAAAGACGACACTACACAGGGTGTTTTCTTTTTGTTTTGTGTATTTCATTTTCGAAGGTGGTTTATACGGCTAGGCGGACACCCTGTAGGACGGCGTATGCAACTACTGGACTACTAATTAGCTAAAATTTATTAATTAACTTATTAATTAGATGTTTTCTTGGAAATGTGAGATAGCAGAATTGAAGCCAGTCATTATTAAACACCCTGTGAAGCGAACGCACTTCGAGATATAAACTGTCAAATTTCGCTATGCAAATGAGCCGAAACAAGAACGGCGCACTTTTCGAGCGCAGAAACGACGCGACCTTCACCTTATCTGGGTCGGAGAGCGGTCTATCTGGCCACCAGATTAGCGCCTACTCCAATCAGCTCCATCGCTCCAAAGCACGTGACCCTCTCCCGTGGATTGCCTGTCGCTCTTTCTGCGCTCGAGTAGTGTATAGTCCTATAGTTTCGACTCATTTGCATAGCAAAATTTGGCAATTTATATCACAAAGTACATTCGCTTCTCAGGGTGTTTAATAACGACGATGGACTTGAATAATGACTGGCTCCAATTCCGCTATTTGACATTTCCCAGAAAACATCTAATTAATAAGTTAATTAATGAATTTTAGCTCATTAGTAGTCTAGTAGTTACGAGTAGTTACATACGCATACAGGATGTCCGCCTGGCCGAATTACCCACTTGCGAAAAAGAAATTCACGTTGCACAAAAAGCCTTTTTACAGAAAAACTGTCCTGATAAAAACACACACACACACACACACACACACACACAGGCATAAATGCTCCTTCGACATAAAAAGTATTTTTGTTTCGAAATGTTCAAAAAAGTTTGTATTGTGGATATGGCCAGTGTGAGTAATTACCTGTGGCGGTCTTGGATAGATCCCCACTGGTTGTAGTGTTCTAGTGATCGGGTACAATGGACCTTGCTGCGGGTAATTATTGACCCAATACCCGTTTCTTCACATTGCACTACTTTACTGAATTAATTTACTATAAAGACTGCTGTTATATAGTATTTATGGAAAACTACACAATCATCATCATCATCAAATAAAGTTGTTGAGTATTTATGGAATGCATTTGGAGATTTACTAAACAGCATGGATCAATTTTACAAGCATAACATTTGCGAAACCTATCATTTTATTTATGGCTTCACTAAGGTTAAATTGTTATTTATAACGGGTCATAGCAAAAAGAGTTATTTCACAATGATACACATCAGATAGTGGTGATATGCACTGTAGACGACTTACGCCTCTGGTCATCTGCCTCACGACAGTGAGACGTCGCAGTCTAATAAATATAATAAATAAATGATCATTTGTGGCTTTACGTCGTACTATGATCACAAGCGACGCCACAGTGGTCGAATTGTTAGTTTTATCGCGGGTTTTATCCATCTGCTAAGGTTTATTTCACACTAGCAGTCTCAGCACACAGACCTCCCTCGCGTAAGACTACCCAGTGCCGTGTATGCCAAAGGGAGTCTGGCCATTAATGGGACCTGCCTATACCTGGAGCTCCACCCACTTTTTGAGCTCTCTGGCCAATCACCAGGCAAAATACAGTTCGCTATTAATCCCAGGCTATCCGAGCTATAAATTAACTGTATGCACTGGGTGCCGACCACGACCTACTAGACTATAACGACCATGTCACAATCAGAAAACCCTATGAGGAGCCTGTCCGCACGATCCGCCAGGGGCGCTACTGATCGGTACAACACAGAGCCGTATATTAAAAGGGAGTCTGGCCATTGGGAGGAGTCACAAAAAGAGGCTCGACCTGTCAATCACAGTTTCGCTCCTCTGATTGGTTTGCTTTTTACCAAGGGGGTCGCCATGACACCATACTGCCACCCAAAATGGCGACGAAAACAAACACAGTGAAGCGGGGATTTCGTGACAAAAAAATTTCACAGACTAACCTGATTTTACGCTGCAAATGTACAGCCTAATATAAATTTCTCGGAAATCAGTTTTAACTTATGCTCATCCATCGATATCTAACTGAAAATAATACGTTTTGTCGCCGGTGTTAGGCCTAGTGAACACGGCGATCACAACGAAATCGTAACAAAAACGGCGCTGTGCTGTACAATCTTATTTTTAACAGCTGGATTTCATTGATATAAACATTCTTGTCTCTTATATTCCAACTATTCATGTAGATTTGTTTAAAAATCATACCGACAACAGAATGTGTCCCAGCAGGTGGTTCTGACGGCAGCGGTACAACGACGGAAGCAGACGACAATTCCCGACGTGCCTTACGCTCCCTAGGTGGCGTTTATCAAATTTGCACCAACAATCCACTACTTTTGCAGATTGCGAGAGGTATCCATTTCAATCCCATCCAATCCACTTGCCACCCAAAATGGGGGGCAAATAGTGAGGATAGGCTGATTGATAGCGCCCCATATTTCAAGACTTCATTGGTCGGAAAGCTGAAAAAGTGGGTGGAGCTTCAGGTATAGGCATGACCCATTAATGGCCAGACTCCCTTTTAATATACGGCTCTGGTACAACACGATTGGACGATGGAAATTTGAATTCTGAACACGCAGAAGCGTGTGTACGACCACCGTAGCAGAGCCGTGCGCGTCGAGGGAGTCTGGCCATTAATGGGTCATACCTATACCTGAAGCTCCACCCACTTTTTCAGCTTTCCGACCAATGAAGTCTTGAAATATGGGGCGCTATCAATCAGCCTATCCTCACTATTTGCCCCCCTATCCAACATGGGCAGCGCCATTTTGGGTGGCAAGTGGATTGGGTGGGATTGAAATGGATACATCTCGCAATCTGCAAAAGTAGTGGATTGTTGGTGCAAATTTGATAAGCGCCACCTAGGGAGCGTAAGGCACGTCGGGAATTGTCGTCTGCTTCCG
This sequence comes from Ornithodoros turicata, assembly GCF_037126465.1. NCBI lineage: Eukaryota > Metazoa > Arthropoda > Arachnida > Ixodida > Argasidae > Ornithodoros > Ornithodoros turicata. Next base: position 29,725,092 of record NC_088206.1, on the reverse strand, counting down.
TCGTTGTACCGCTGCCGTCAGAACCACCTGCTGGGACACATTCTGTTGTCGGTATGATTTTTAAACAAATCTACATGAATAGTTGGAATATAAGAGGCAAGAATGTTTATATCCATGAAATCCAGCTGTTAAAAATAAGATTGTACATCACAGCGCCGTTTTTGTTATGATTTTGTTGTGATCGTCGTGTTCACTAGGCCTGACACTGGCGACAAAACGTATTATTTTCAGTTAGATATCGATGGATGAGCATAAGTTGAAACTGATTTCCGAGAAATTTATATTAGGATGTACATTTGCAGCGTAAAATCAGGTTAGTCTGTGAAAATTTTTTGTCACGAAATCCCCGCTTCACTGTGTTTATTTTCGTCGCCATTTTGGGTGGCAGTATGGTGTCATGGCGACCCCCTTGGTAAAAAGCAAACCAATCAGAGGAGCGAAACTGTGATTGACAGATCGAGCCTCTTTTTGTGACTCCTCCCAATGGCCAGACTCCCGTTTAATATACGGCTCTGCACCGTAGCAGACGACAGCGACAGCCCCTATGAAAACGCGTAGAATGATGATAACCTCAGAATGAAACACCTGTGGAACGTCCACCGCTTGTACAGAAATACTAAGTTAAGCTGAAGTACAAAGTATTGTAGAAGTTGAGGAAGCAATAACTGGGACGATTAGACGCGCCACCGCTACCTTCCAAAAATGCGGCGCATAGAAGGGGTGCGCCTGACATGGTCGTTATAATCTAGTAGGCCGTGGTGCCGACATGGTGCCGACATTTTCGGGAAACTGGATTGGATTGAATAGGATATTCCCTGACGACCAAGCAACTAATGGATTTTGCGTCCACTTTTGACGGCGCCATCTGGATGGAGGGGGGCATGTCGGGAAGACGCAGGATAGCAGAAGGCAGAAGTAGGAGAAGCAGAAGTGCATGCTAGCAGAACCACGACGAGCAGAACTGATAGGCCGGTAGAACCGCTAGTTGGAGCAGACTGCCTGTATTATACGTACTTTAACTATAAAACATAATATGATTAACTCGAGAATGAGCAAAGGTGCGTACATCAATAAAATTATGTCATAAAATGCAAATTTTTGGCAATCCGTAGCGTTTTTCTCGCTATTTGCCTGTGATCCCTGTGATTGCTGTCGCACTAGGCCTAACAAGGTCGACGAAACACGTTATTTTCAGGCAAACATTGACACTGTTTGCGTAATTTAAAGGTGATTTGCAAGATAATTGCAACATAATCTACACTTAGGAAATAAAATTTATGTAATTTGTGAAAAAAATTTGTCATGAAATCCTCTCTTCGCCGTTCCAAGATACGCCGCGATTTTCGGGAAAATTTTGGTGTCATGGCGGCCCGCATAGAAAATAGCGGCCAATGAAAAACGCTCAATTTGATTGACAGGTCGAGCCTCTTTTTTAGGCTCCTCCTAATGGCCAGACTCCCTTTGGCATACACGGCACTGAGACTGCCTGTGTACCAATGCCACCTAGATACATGAGGCCTGCTTATAGCGAATTCGGGTGGTCATTTCGTAGCAACACGTCCGAGTGCTTGGAAATTGCTAGTCGGCGACCGAGCTGGATCACGTGACCGTTGCCACCCGAACATGATTGCTAGGAATCTAGCGGTTTTAGGTACTTGGATCACGCTAGGGGTGTCGCGGTAGCAAGTCTTCGAGTTCTGTCGTCTGCTAAACCACGTGATTTCAACATGCGGGCCAATGAGGGCACTCGCCAACGTTGCAGTGCGGATGTGACGGCACCGGATACAGTTGAGCAATCTGCTGCTCGATCGTTTTGAGACCGGGCAAAAAAAGTGCTAGCTGGCAAATTGCGAGCGCTCGGAAAGCGCCACGCGAACATGCGAGATTGCTTCATTTTGACCAAGCGAACATGACTGCTCGAGATCTGGCAAAAAAAGTTGCTAGTACGAAATGACCACCCGAATTCGCCACTATTGCGTCCTCTCCCTCCTTCGCTACTTGGACATATAAAGTCAGAATTCGTCTGCTACTGCGAATTGCCGTTCTGCGAATTCAAGAACTCGCAAATGATTGCAGCTAGCTTGGATTGGAACCTGTAAACCTGCTATATTCTCCTCGGTTTTGCACTACTTGCGTGGGTCGGCACGTGGCAGGTAGAAGGGGGGGGGGGGGGGGTCGCGCCACTGGACACACGTACATATCACAGTTTCTTGTCTTCGTGTGTTTGACAAAGGCCTAATATTTTGCAGCAGGGTGTATTATTTGTTACTATCACACCGGCCGCTACGCGCATTTCGCTCAACCGGATTCCACGCCTCAAACGAAAGCGAAACGATTCACTGATAACTCATTTCCATATTGTTCCAATCACTGAAAATATCCAAACTTCTCTTGGTGTCGTACACATGCTCTCTCAAAGCACCGTAGGCGATGCCTATAATCAATCATTTTGCAATTTTACGTTGTGAGCTTTGTAATATGCGCAACTACGTGCAAAATGTGTAGTACATCCGCGGCTTACTCCACATTAATCCCATCCATGTCGTAATGTTTGTCAATTCTGCATGTTCGTGGTGTTGTGTTGCTGTGTTTTTCTGACAAGAGGCGGTTCGCACAAGTGGAAGTGCGTACTTTGACGTCTTTGATGCTAAATAGACAGAGTGTGCTACAGGATCGTGACTGAAGTCTCAAAGTTATATAGATCCAAGAGCCTGCTAAGCCTTTGGTATGTTGTTTATTTGAGTGTCGGTGCCAACCTTTCAGCTCATCTACTGATCAGCGTGCTTTGTGTGGTAGATCAGTAATTTTTCTGGCGTCCCAGCAGACGTTAAGAAATTATAAAGTTTTAAGTGGCCACTAAGGGATACATTTGGCTATATGTGCAGGGTAGTGGAATCCAGAGTTCCGTGGTCTGCGTCCAGATTGTTGCGAGCTTGTGATTTTCGGGAATGATTTTGGTTATTGCTGTTGGATAACATAGACCCCTAGTATTGTGAGCATGGCTGATAACCGATTGAAGGTTCCTGCAGAGTAATATTTTCGTTCGTTACAGGTGTGTTCAATTCAGTTCAATTGAAAAACACTTTCAGGGTGAATCTGCCGACTATTTTAGCCACAGAGAGGCACACACAACATTTGTTACACTCCCCTATCCTGAGGAGGTCAGACAAAAAAGGTTCTTAAAGTGAAGTGGAAACTATTGAAGCCTGAAAAACTGTGCACAAAGATAAACTTCTTCGTGTGCTTGCATATGCATTTAACATGACGTGACGAGTACTACTTTGAAAACATCAGCCAGGGCAGTACCTGGATGTGGTCCCATGAGCAACCCCTCCTGCATTCACCTGTGCACAGCAGTGCAGAAAAACACGGTGTTGGAAACAGAATTGTCAGAAAAACAGAATTCTATTATTGTTGCAATAACCAGTACGAAAACTGTTTCCCCGCCATAAAACTCCTTACAGTGATGCGTTTGTGTATGTTGTCATTCTCTTGGTGCTGAAAATAAGATGTACTGCAACATCCAAACGTACTGCCCAATGCACACTCCAAGGGCCCATACAACTTCACCAATGTAACAGCTGGCTGTCACGTTGCTTTTGACATTTGCCGACCAGATATTTTGTGAGGTCATATAGTTGTGTGCATTGCTGTGTGCTATGCCTTCTTCAGCTGTCATGGCGCCCTGTACAGCCTCCATGGTGGCACTTTGTGTTTAATGTTGCCACAGCCCCCATAAACTGATGAAGCACAGTACTGAGGACAGGCTGTATACCTGTGCACTGATGCTACACGTTGCTGTCATATTGTGGTATCACATCAATGTGAAGTACTGTCTTGTACAACTTAGTGTAACTTGCAGTCAAGTGTCATAAATCCTTTATTTCTCCCTGGTGCTATCAATACCATGGTGCTACAATCACATGCTTTCAAGGGACGGTCTCGTACAGCCGTGGCGATTCCGAAACTCAGCCAAAACTAGCTTCACGAGTCTGTACACATACAACCGTCAAAGTTTCATTCGGAATAACCAAGTCGTTTTCGAGAAATTTGTCGAACCGTGCCGTTATAGCAGACGACGAGAGCTGCGCTTCTCTCATGCATACGTCCCGTATGACGTCGGCCTGCGGGTACGTCGTCGTTGTCATGGTAATTGTAACTTGCAGAAGCACCTTGCGCACCTTGAATATCCACTGTGTTGAGTCATCCCCTTTGCTCTGGAAAGGGGGCACTCAGGCATATACCTCCGCGAGCTGAGAATGTAGTCCGAGCATTCACTGTGGGGTGTCCGATAATGTGGTGCATAATCGGATACGCGGAAGCTAGGTCATGTGGTTTCTTTCCGCGAGTGTTGAATGCGGTTTTTAAATAAACACGCACCCCTTCTCCATGTACATCATCAGCGACACTTCGTTTCGAAGCATGATCAGTGTACAACGGAGAGTGTAATGGAAGCGCGCGTAATATATTTTTGGTCAGAGCTGTAATGCGACCGCGCGCGCCGATGGCCAGCGACTTCAGATTTGTGATTGTGGATGGGGTTGTCCTGCGACTTTTAACTTGTCTCTGAGGATTAACATAGTTGTTCTAAACCACAATGCTTGCCACGTCTTAGAATGTTCGTTTTTCACCTGAGAACTAAAAGATAATGTACGAGAGTTGTCGCGGTGCCCAGTAACTTCTGAAAGTCGTCTGCTCACGCCGATGCACTAACGCGCGCAAGAGCAGACGATTTCTGTGTCCTATCACGGACTTACCTGCAGGGCAACGTGGCCGTTATTATTGTTGCCAACACAGATCGCGGCATGCTCTGCAATCTTTATCAATTTAATTTGGTTATTAAATAACTGTGGCGTGTTTTATCGGGTAAATTAGCAGTATTCCATTTTCAACAAAGGGCAATTGAATGGTACACTTTATGAAAAGGGCGGGGGGTACGAGACCGTCCCTCTAAGACAAAGATTACGGTTATTGGTAAAAAAACCCACACTGGCACTACAACATTAAAAACAAGTAAAAGCTGGATGTTTCGGGGACAGTACTGCTCCCATCATCAGAAACAAGTGTCTGGGCTGAGTTGCTTATTTATCTATCAACGGTAGGTAGCAGTCCGGAAGAGGGCCTGGGTGTTTGTTGACAGAATTGCTTATCTTTTTGATGAACCAAGATTCGAGTAGTTTACGTACTCCCCATCGTTCTTCACGTGCTAAAATGTCAATGTTATCTAGGTTAACTTTGTGTCCGGTGTGTGTGTTAATAGATAAATAAGCAACTCAGCCAAGACACTTGTTTCTGATGATAGGAGCAGTACTCTTATCCGAAATGTCAAGCCTTTACTTGTTTTTAATGTTGTAGTGCCAGTGTGGATTTTTTACCAATAACCATGACTCCCCCTGTCCTTTGGACTATATTCAAGACAAAGATTATGTGGTTCAATCATGTATTAATTCAGCAAACGTGCCCACACATCGAGGTCCATGTGTACTTTATAATGCAGCGACTGTACACGACAGTAGCAGCGACAGTACACCAAATGCCTTCCAAAAAGGTCCGCAGATTATCTCTGGGAGTGAAAAAGGCGAAGGTCATAAGAGTACTGACCCGTCTTGGAACATTTCAGCATGTGCAAAGGGAAGCATTGGGAGAGTCAAGGCCACGTTTTTGCGCTACTTAGCATGGGAAACCGACTATCCTTGTGTTTGTTGACCAAGAGCGAGGGAGGCTCCACCTCCTGGATGCCGGCCAATAGAAGGACGCAAAGGGAAGGCACTTCCCAAGCCTATGCTCTTGCCTAAGAGATGGCGCAGCGTTACCGTTGTTTCGCGTGTTGCAAGGCTTCTGCCATGGCGCACCAATCTAACCAACTGCTTTGCCGTCTGTTAACCAGCAGCTGCCGCTGTTTTGCCTGCCGCAAGGCTTCTGCCATGGCGCACCAATCTAACCAACGGCTTCGTCGTCCGTTAACCGGCGTACGCATGACTCCCGCTTGGCCTCGTGCCCATGTTGACAGACGGAGAAGCCGTTGGTTAGATTGGTGCGCCATGGCAGAAGCCTTGCGATACGCGAAACAACGTTACACCCTTTATTCATAGGTCAGGTCGTCACGAGATCGTCACGTCAGTTGGGGCTGACGTGTGATGTCCTATTGGTCATTGATATCTTCACTTAGAGGGGTTGGGACACTTTCGTAGATGTAGTTCATTACATGATGGATGCATTGTACTGCACACCAGAATACTGAGGAAGAAATAATTATTCTACGTATTGTACTTGGCAAGATACAAGGCCTCGAACGCACTCCCGAGCAAAGTGCAAACGTCACAGAGTTCAGGGTTGCGTCAATTCCAATTGGCAGCCGTAAGCACGTGACTTCTCGTGTGCTGGCTCACTGGCGACAGCGAGGGATGCGTTGTCAGAGCCGCATGAGTTTCGGTATTGGCGGTGCCCATTTTCTCTGCTTCTAATACCCTCTTTGCTGTGAAACTTTCAGTGAGGTTCACATCGATGCAAAAAACCGTCTTTTATGTTTATCTGGGATAACGTGGGATGACCTCTTGCAACCCCTTTAATGTATTCTCTAATATGGAACGTCTACTTTTCTTGTGGCAATGCGAAAACAAAATGTATTTGGATTCTTCTTGCCCTACAGTTAATCCCAATATTCTGTTTGTTGTTGCCAGTGAAAAAGCTGTTCAGCAAGCAACTGTTCAGCTGTTGTTGAACAGTAAGTGTTTTGTTGTTCAGCAACTATTGTTGATGCCAATTCCCAAACTTTTCTACACGCAAGTATATTTGTTCAAATATTTTATTCTCAGTAAAATGGTATAATCGTTTATTAATTTTTTCAGAACAACTTCAGGTTATGGACTAACCTTCACAAGCAAGGCAGCAAATTATGGCTCTGGAGATGTTCTATGGCAACACAACCCCCATGCTTGAGTTGTCGTTAACAACCCCTGAAAATGGCACAGTTTCCCCTCCTGCAGTAATCATTCCTGTACCGTTCTGCAAGGCTGTCCTATATCATGAAATTCCAGGATCACGGTGAGTTTTGTGCTTTTCTGCAGTTGACTGCTCGTTCACCATTCCGCAAGACATCTTTGGGTGAGAGGAGCAACTGGACGACAGGTCCCGGAAGCTGATAAGGTTAGGCAATAAGTGAGAGCCAAGAGAATTTTCACTGTAAGCATTCGAATCAAAATTTTCTCTTCCCTTTTCACTATTTCACTGTTATCACTCAGAATTTTTCTGTACACGACAAAAGAAATTCCCTGTTACAGTATATCTGTGTAGCTAAACATGGAGGAAATATATAAATTCTAGGCCTAAAACCTTGTCCTGGATATTGTTCTGCAATCTTTTTAGACAATGCTTATGGTTGGTGGTGGTATGTTTGTGTGTGTTTGTTTGTCTGGTTTGTTTGTGTGTTTCATGATAGAGCACTGCAAGTGCCTGAATTTACTGGCCCAACCCGTACCCAAAGCCACAGAGGCTTACCTGACCCTAGCCCGACCCAGCTGCTGCAAACTCAGCCCGGCCGACGCTTGGCCCGGTCCCATAGCTTCATGCGAGCGGCAGCAGCAAAGCAGCAGAGCAGCTTTCTGCTGCCGCTGCTCTGCTGCTGGAGGCGTCCCATAGCTTCGTTTTGAATTAGCGGCAGCAGCGGCTTAGGAAACACAAACCGTGTTGGCGACTGTGGCATTGTTTACATTTCGCACATGGAGGAAGGCGTACGCAGCGGCTAAGCCTTTTAGTACACACACCTAGGAACGCAATCCTAGGTGAAAGGCGTTTCTGTGAGAGATATATTGTGGATTTGGAGCTCATAAGTGGACTTTGAGATGAGTCTGGTGGTGGTCTGAGCCCTCGTATTACCTGATCGACTCTTCGTTGATGTGTAGTCAGTTTCGTGACATTCAACGTAGGTTCGTCCTACTGCTGTGCAGAACAGTCCTTGCTGTGTTGTGTGGAGATTCTTCTACGGGATTTTGTCGTATAAATATTGCCTCGTTGCTATAGTATTCGATATTTTGATTTACAGTGACTGTCAAATTCGTACGTTGCTCTTAGTGAAATAAAATTGTCTAACGAAAACAAAGGCCCCTTCTGCTAGTATTCACTTTCTGCCTGTTTTCACAAGGAATGGGTTCATTATCTATCTCTATCGAACCTTTTTTGTTGTCTGAACGTTGTCTATCTCCATCTAGACCTTTTCAGGGGTGAGTTTCATTCACAACCACCTAGCAAGGTCTTGGAATACCGACCACAAGAAATGTGGTCCGTATGGTTTTCACACGGCATGGACGTGAAAGTAATTTGCTTGTACATTATCAGGTCACGGGTTTTGAAGTACTTTCCAGAAAACAAGCGAACATGTAGCTACAACTGGTACACAACATATGTATCACGTAGGTTCGGTCGAGCACTTTATTGAACTTTATGAACTGAATTATGTCCTGAAAGCGCACTTCACGCAGTCCCGATGATTGAACACTCGCTCCAAACTACTGGCAATCACAGGTCTTCATCCAGGTCTTCAGAAACAAATCACAGAACAACTAGACACAAACCTTCTGCCGTCACTCACCGCCCTGCAACCCTAAACACCGTCGAACGAGAACAATACCAACCAGCCTCCTGATTGGCTTTCGAGACCGGCTGCTCAGGCTGCAGAGCAACAAGGCAGCACAGCAACCAAAAATTCGGATACGAGAGCAGCAGGGAATTTCTGCAGCTTGGCAGCTCTGGTGCTCTCGCCCAGTGCTATGGTACCGCTCGTGTCGCTGCAGCTCTGCTGCTCCGCTGCTGTTGCTCTGCTGCTCTGCTGCTAAAAGCTGCAAAATCTGCTTACATCATCTGCTTCTTATTACAAGCTGCTCAAATCGAGGCTATGGGACCCCGCCTTTAGTCAGGTTCCTAATGTGATACATCCAACAGGTTAAGTCCATACAGTAGAGACTCATAATACAGCATGAATCGCACATACCTGGAACACACAAGCGCGCAGCCTTTGACATAATTTGTGCTTGTAGCAACACATTGAAGTTGAGTCTTGCGTGCCTGTCTACGTTGCACCCAGCGATGAGGGTATGATCTTCAGCCAGGCGAAGTCGAGAATAACGCGACGCCTGTGCTGTAATTTTTTGCAGAAAGGCGGAGGAAAGGCCCAGTCACTTAAGTTGCTTTGCTTCGAAAACGAATGTTGAGGCTTAAATAATGTGAAAGAATGGCTCACAAAAGCTCTGGTCTGACCCAGGACAGAGAACTCTCGGACTGAACCTGAGCCTGGCCCGAGTCCATAATCAAAACCATTTTGAGACGAGTTTTCGGGTCAGTCCGGCCCTTTGCAGTGCTCTACTTCATGATCCTGCACCCGGCGGAAGTGGTCTTGGGATGGCTCTGGTTGTATTACATTAAAATACTATTTCTACACAGTTTTCACCATTACTGAATCATTTGTTACAGCAGGGTACTTTTTAGCAAGTTCGTTTCTGTGCCCCCATATCGTCGAATGATGCTGCCTGTTATGAGACGAATGCATGGTGGGCTCATCCATCGTATCGCAGCTTCCTTCACATAATCTTCATGGTTTTACACCTTTTTTAACGTTTGAGAAAACATTTTTTTTATCTGTTCTCACAAACTGTCTGAGGACTGCTCCTTCGACCACACGCAACAAATGCGAGACGCAGCGGGCTGCTCTGTTGCCTCAGATATATCAGATACGAAGAAAGACATATCAGCGTAATCTTATCGTGATCCGTGAGTACGTGGATGCAAGCTAGTTGATTGGCATCATCATAACCCATGGCGTAACGAGGAACGAGACAGGGACGGACAAACGGTGAGTGCAAATGCCTTCTAACAACTAGGCATTTGTACACACCGTTTGTCTATCCGTCCCTCAGTATGCCATGACAGAGTGCAATCTTATTGTGGTTGGGGGTACTGGAACCTGAGAGCATAGTCGCTCAAATGCCATAGAACTTCAACTCATCATCATAATCATCATCTTCTGGAGGAAGAACGCATAAAAGAAACTGTCCTTGTAAAGCAGGTCCTTAAGGTGGATACATTGGGAGGAGCAAAGCAGATCAGCATTCATTGATGTAGATAAAATAGATATTTTTCAATGAAATCATTGAGCCTTCAGCAGTCCTGAACCGAATGGTGGGTCAGATTCATGGGGGTTAGTGTTGGGGAAGCACTGATAATTTTCCCAGGCCCAAGACTCTGGGATTTTCTCAGATGAGTCCTGGGATTCCGGGATTGTGATAAAACTGAGACAGCGTTCACGCACAGCCTTTGAATAGTAATTCTGATGTTTCGTGTGTGCATGTCTCCTGGGTGCTCTGTCTGTATTTGTCAACAAAACGTTCGTCATAACTTAATGCTTTCCGTTCTTTTTTTAATTTCTTGAAATTTTTGAACGTTTTTTTCAATGAAGAGCAGTCGTCACATATTGCACTCATCAATTAATTTCATATGCTGACACCTGTATCCGGAACTGGTCTGACTTGTGAAGTCTTAAAAGAGTCTTGACTTGAGAAGTCTGAGAGCGCAGCTTTATTAGGCTCCACGTTTTAAAGGGCACACACACACATTGTGGCCGGACCAGTTTCCACTACAACACCTAGGACAAAATCAAACTTAAACTTTCAAAACTGAATGCAAGCAACAGGAAGTGAATGTCCTGGTTGCTGAATGTTGAAGAAAAGGCTGGTTTTCAAAACGTCAGATGGTTTATTTGTGAAGCAAGTGGTTCACATTGTGTTGAAAGAGATGTGTGTGGAGACCTTTTAGAGGCCCCACAGGTTTTCTGTATTTTGCCACATCTCTTGCACTTAGCATCCAGTCCATCTTCGGCACACAAGAAGTAAAACCACACACTGGCTGAATCAGCTGACTCCACCAATATCCAGCCACGCTAGGAGTGTTTTTTTCTTCTTCTTGTCACTCAGGACTACAGTGCCACACAATCGGTTTGGCACCAGTTGTTCTACTTGAAAGAGCAAAGCAATGAATGGCGCTCTGACGCATGTGTCATACGCATCACCGCTATCCGACACTGTGCAAGGAAGAAAATATGTGTACGCTGTTAAGTGTGCTTGAAAGACAGCTAAGGACAAAGAATTGTAGATCATTCAGACCATGGCAACTTGGTGGAAGGGTACAAGTCTATTACACACGCCGTCTTCCGCGAGGGACGTTAAATGTGGTGTGCTGTGTGTCGAGATTTCGGCACACATTAAAGAACCCTCAGGTGGGCAAAATTAATCCACCTGACCACTGTGGCATTACTCATGATCACAGTTGTCTCGCGACGTCAAGCCTTGAATGATTAACTAGTGCTAGAAATTAAACAGCTCAAAATTATTCCACAGTGCTGTGTCAAATCTACACCAGCAGTAGATTTGCACTATTCCTCTCGGGCCCTAATATCCTGGATTTGTTACATAATATCCTGGGATTTTGTGGCGCGAGAAACAGTCACGATCCCAGGATTTCCCAAATCATAACACTAGCCAGGATGTGGATCTAGGTACTGCAATTTTTTGTGGACAATACAGCAGTGAAAATGTGCTCAAAATGCCCATGAAATGAATGATGCCCCTGGTAGGTTAGCATTGAACCACATCCAGACTGCAGTGTACTACTTCATTGCAGATTGGAGCAGTGGGCAAGGGTGATAAACATTAAAAAAGAAAAGAAAAAGAACAGGTAGTTTTGTGTTTTGCGTAGAGCTATTAATGTCGATGTTGGTGTTGAGCGCATGATGGTATTAATGTCATTAGAATGTATTTCTAAACCTTTAGGTTTAGCAATACATTCTATTAATGTGATGTTTACTAAGCACCATTAATCTGTGCTATCCCATCAGTATAGAGCTTTCCACCCCTCCCAATGATTTGAAACCTCAATTTATGAGTACCTCGGTTTATAGGAGACTTCTGTGAAACTTTAGCTGTTCACAGAAGGATGGCTGCGCATCTTTGAACTGCTTAACGTGCTGTAGAAAAATAGAAATCCTGCACGACAGCAGAAGTTTCAATGGAGCTTTGGGGTTTTTTGCTTGTTCTGACACTGTAGTTGCAGTCTCTTTCATTCGATTGGCTCGGTTTCCCTATCCTTCCTGTAGAAACGGTCAAACAAAGGTGCCTTTGATGATTGAGAGCATGTGACTGTAATGTTTCAGTGTACGTGCATGGGACCTGAGCATTTTAGTTCCACATGTGCTGTTTGTGCTCTTCATGGCTGTGCGATTTAATCGGGCCCGTCTCAAGCTGCGTGCCACCAGCAGTCCCATCTTCTCCACTTTCTATGTTCTGGTAAGAAAGAGACGTGGCAACGGCACCAATATTACAGGGCTCTTATGTGTCTCTGCAGGTGTCTTTGAATGCAGTAACCAGTGTGATACGCTGTGTTGTGTCGATGAGCGTGAGTGCAGCACTGCCTGTTGGTGGTACGGCAGATAAGGTAAGAGCTTTGTACACAAGTAGAAAAGTGCACGATGAACAGTATGTTGCTTATCCTTGCTTATCTTCTAATGCAATACATAACTGCAATGCTGTGTCTGTTACTGCCATTGGAGCCATTTATGGCATGCTAGCATGCATTGGTTCTGCGGGCCAGCGTGTAAGTAGAAACTGAACTGAACCAATAAAATTTTCGGTTCGACACTCCTAATAGAAGTACTGGTGTGCCTGCTCTGTACATTTTGTACACACCTGCTGCAGAGTGAGCTGTACTAAGTGAATGCTTCAGCGCCATACGGACTTGTGCCAAAGCCATGCATTAGTTCCTCCAAATTACTGAGCACAAGGTCATTCCTCTGTGTTGTTAGCAGCAGCATTGTCAATATGCAGGCTAGAGCACTGCATGGGCCTGAATTTACCGGCCTGACGCAGCCCATACCCGACGCCTCGGCGGCTTACCCGACCGAGCTTGACCCGGCTGCCGTAAACTCAGTCAGGCCCCTCTCGGACCCAACGCCATGTAGGCTTACTCGGCCTGAGCCTGACCTGGCAGCCAAAAGCCCATCTGAGTTCCGGAATGCAGCTGCATTGGCTGATGTCCCAAGCAACAATCAGAAGTTGGGGCTCTGATGTTGAGCCAGGCGCTTGGCAGCAGTCTGGCTGACCTAGCTGGCCGTGCTTGACACATCGCTGGCCAACAAGCCTGTTTTTTAGTATGGATCTGTACCCTGGCCAATGACTTGCCAAGCATTGGCCAGCCTGCACTGTGCAAAGCTTGTGCCAAGTTACAGACCAAAGCAGTCCTGTGGTGTCGTTCATATTCATACTCAATTGTCTCACGGAGTAAGGTAACGATTTATCATTCTTTGTTTGTTGCTCGTATCTCCCGCAACAGACAGTGAGCGCGGCGTTCTAAAGCATAAAGATTTCCAAAAACAGACAATGTGTATGGCGTTTCAAAGTGCAAAAAAATAGAGAGGGAGAATGATAAAATCTTGCAAAGTGCTCAAGACCACTAGGATCAAACAGCTCACAAAGAAAAGCAATTGCATTTCTTTCTTGAGGAAGAACAGATGCTATATGTAGGTTGTGTCACGAGCTTCCACAAATTCGAGAGTCCTATTTACCTGTGAGTCAGAATGAAGGGTGAGCTGTCTAAGTAGCACCACTAAGTAGTCTAAGTAGCACTTAGTAGTAGTTTAATTTGATGCATACGCAAGCAACGCTGAAATGAGGAATTGCTAGTCGTATTAACTCACCATGAAGATAACGTCTCTGTTTCTTACTGATTTTGGTTTGAACCATTTATTTGGTCCATTGAGAGTCTGACTACACCATTCTACATTTCTGTCGCCACAAGATGTCATACTGAGATTGGCCCAAGCATGGCAAAAGGTTGGCTGGCCAACTTAGCCGTGCATGGCAAGTGCTTTGCAAGTGAGCTCGTTTCTTGGTACAGATCAGCCCCTTAGCAACGGGTTGCCAAACCTCGTTCTGCCTATCACTGTGCAACATTGTGCCAACGTTGGCTGGCCAAAGAGTTGTTGTGTAGACATATCGCAGCAATTTAACGAGGGACACTAGACAGAAGAAGACAGGACATGATGACTGCAAACTCACAACTGGAGAAATTTATAACAGGAAACAGCGAAAGTGAGGGTGGGGAGAGGGAGGGGGAGAGTGGCGACAGTTTCTTCCCTTTGTGGGAAGGCCGGCGCTGGACGGGTTTGGAGGTCAGCTTTCGGCGCTTCCCAAATATCCCAATTCAGAGGAGGTTAGGGAGATGGAAGGGTGGCCGATGCAGTCCTGCTGTCCAAGTTTTGTTATGTGGAACGCTTCAATTATTTTCCGAGTAGTTTTTGCTTTTTCTCTACCCAATATTGTGGTGCGTTCGAAGATGGTGTGGCTGCCATAGTTGTGGCAATGTACCGCGAGATGTCCCGAAGGTGTGGTATTGGAAATCAATTATCTGTGTTCATTGAGCCATGTATTTAGGCACCTTCCTGTTTGTCCTATGTATTTCATGCCACAAGAGATCTTAATAGAGTAAATGACTTGCTCCTGGCATTCCACCAACGGAGACTTGTGGCTGAGCTTGTACCCTTTTTTGTCTCGGGGCTTGTTCACAGGGCGACCTAGACTTCTTAGCTTGATAGGGGCAGATATCACTACCGGAACCTTGTGTCTCTCACCTACATTTTTTAGGTTGTGTGATAGGCCGTTTATACAGGGAACCGACACTGGTCTGCCTGGTAGCTTTTCTCATTTTGCTTTGCTGTTCCCTTTAATTTTTTGTAGCAGTTTTTCCGATAGGTCCGGAATAAGAGGTCTGGGATGTCCTGCTTTGAGTAGTTTATCCACCTGACATTGGAAGCTGGTTTCCATCAGGTGTGGGCAGAATCTCATGAGAGACATCTCTATGCTCGCTGAGGCTAGGCTTCTTTTGACTATCTTGGTGTGGGAAGACAGGTACGGCAATACCACTTTTTTGTTCATGGTTGGTAAAGCCAGCAGCCGTGGGTAGGCGTATTTCTTAGGTTCAGATCCGGGAACTGTAGGGTTTCGTTGTGAGGTAGATCATAGGTGATTTCCAGGCCATGGGAAGAGTTTTGAAAAATCTTAATTAGGTCGTCCACTTTTGTTGTTACTCTGTGCTCCTTTTCTTGAGCAAAAATAAAAAATCATCCACATAGCGAAAAATTTTAAATTGGCGGGTGTCTCCTAGGGTTCTTTGGATCATAGCATCAACTGCTGCTAAGAATATGTCACAAAGGACCGGAGATATCCTTGATCCAATTGGCGTACCCATTTTTTGTATAATAATAACAGATTTTTTTTAATAATTAAAAAGTGAATTATTGAAAGTTACTTTGGACATTGCCTTAGGAGTTTGCTGGTGCCCTCTTAATGAGTGCCCTTCAGCATATGCTATATGCCAATTGACTTCATCTCGAAAAAAGTGATATACATATTTTTAAAAATTATGTTCGCATTTTGCTGGGACACCCTGTATAACAATACAGAAGATGTGAAAATATTACAAGTGGTAGATAGAAAGGCGAAAGTTATTTAAGATGTTTTGCATAAGTGTGAATACTCACCAAGCAGTTGAGTATCGCTAGCAAGACATAGTAAACAACAAGAGTAGAAACTTGATTCGGCACTCACATGTTTGGAAAGCGTACTGTCCATCATCAAAACACACAACATAAATCCACAATGAGTAAATTCATAGGGATGTATCCCTAATGTCCGAACAGCGCCAATGAAAAAAAAAAAAAGAATTCTTGAAGCACTGAGCTCTATGGCGATCATGCTCTTCTGTGTTTTGTAGGTGATTCACGATGCGTCGTCCAGCTTGCCTTTCTTGCATGAAAATTAACGCCACCCAACTTCGGTGAGATTCCGTTTTGACCTGCTAACAAATGCCGACGCCCCTATGCCAGCCGCGTCGTACGAGCATAGCCTTCAAGAAATACCATTTCAAAAGATACTGGAACTGCAGCATGTCAGTGTGAGTGGGCGCCAAAATATATTACATATCGTTGCACACAGCGCGGGTGGTAACACTCTGGCCGCACGTCTCACTCTCAACTCTCACTCCCATCAACGGTCACAAAGCCTACAAGCAAGTGTGAAAACATCGGAAACACCGTCAAAAGAACGGGAATGCTTGACACATCGTCTACATACCTTGGAAACGGATAAAATCCTCAAAATGAAGCTCGAATGACGCCAACTGCTTGTGAGGCACGGCGCACAGCCCAAGACTTCGACATTTCGTAACAGACCGACTTATCCGTTGGCGACAGATGAAAACGCTTCCACTTACGTGCACTGGAATGTTGTGCATAATGCAGAAACAATAGCTTAAAGTACTAAGACGTGTAATACGAAGTTACCACGGCACATGTACCTTTGAGGATATGTTCACAAATATTTGAATTAACGTGAACTATTTTCAACGCAGACGAGCCACTATGTGGTGCGGCACGGAGACATGTTACAACGCGTCCTCTTCAGACTTGGCCACCGGCGACATCGGCAAACGGCCTGCTCAGTTGATTTGTTCTGAGTAAATTTTAATTTCATATTTTATTCATTTCCACTTTCAATATTTTTCGATACAGTGCGTATTCTGGAATTTAATTTGTTCAAATTGGACGAGTTCCTCGAGTTAGTTGATTTTCTACACGGACATACGGCGTTCTTACTGATCATATCATTACTTCTTTTGAGAATGATGCTGTACTGTTGGTCGCCATCACGCTCGTTCCTTCAGCAACTGGCTTCTTACTTATTGTATTGGCGGCCGTGGAAAATCTTGGAACCCATTAAATCAGTTGGAAAGCAGTTCCTCATTTATACACATTAGGCCAATTCCTCCAACTGGCTTCTCATTCCTTCTATTCGCCTGGAGAAGTTTTGGTGTCGCCACCTTGCGGGGAGTAGCCCGTGCCGTCACGCATTGGATGCGAGGCAGGAGAGCAGACGACGCATAGCTCTTGAGAGCTTGTTTTGCATGTGCGGCGTTTGCGTACAACTGTGCTGGTACGACTCTGATACTAAGGGTGGGTTCACACGAGGGACGCATCCCCGGGATAAGTCCGCAGCGGGCGGTGACGTCACGTGGACGGAGGAGTCCCCGCCGAGCATTCACACGGGACGAGGGATGGGAGCCGATAAGTCCGTCTCGAACAACACTTATCAGGCTGCGTGAACGAGTTTTTTCACTTTTCTGCACTGTGGTTTAACAGAAAAATATATATTTTTTACGTTGGGGCACATTGCATCTCCAGCATTCCACAATGCAGGGAACCACTCCACTCGCGAAATAAGAAAGATACTCCTATCGTTGATGACAACGCATATTTCGCGGTCGATGCCTTTGCGTAGGAACAGTGTTGCCGTGGCACAAAATAATAAAATGTTTACTTCCTTGAAAACAGAGAACTCAAACTGCACTGAGTTTACTGCGAAGGAAACAGACAACTGTCAGTTCTCGAGTCTGGACACGTAGCAAAAGCTATTGACAGGACAAAGCGACATATGCATATGCAAAACGTGTCATAATCATAATTTATCTGTTGTTGTATCGTGCAGTAAGGTCACATTTCCACGCCGTGCTATAGTAGGTACCGTATTTGAAGATCCGCTTGCTCGTAGCGAAACCCTCGTTTTCCCCATTTTTTCCTGCTTCGTGAAGGCCCATACACGATTCCTCTTTTTTATTACGTGGTTCTTCGAATATCCTCTGCTTCAGCGGTCCTAGCTGTAAACCAGCCTGTCAAAAGAAGAAAAAAGAGTCAAAAGACGTTGCTCCATCCTCAAGTCCCCCGCCAACACGGGGACTGTTCGTGGATCAGAGACGAATGGTCCGTGGTGGGATGAGAGGACGCACATTTTAATGACGTAGGCTGTGACGTTTACACCATCCGCGGACTTATCCCGGGGATGCGTCCCTCATGTGAACCCACCCTAAGTATAGCTTGACGCGTGAAATACAGAACCAAAAAGACGTGGACGAGTATGAGGAGACAAAATTGCATTTGTATCAAGAGAGAACCGGCAGGACAGGGCGTGTCTGTAAGGTGTACGAGCTGCTATTTTCCGCTAATTCAGACAGGAATAACAGAAGTCCAGTCAGCATACTTTTTGTGTATGAGAAAGAAATTTCTTCACCTTTAGTGGGAACTTTGATGAGGCCACTTTGCTAAATTAGTAGCAAGGTGTCTATGTTCCTTTAGCCTGTAAAATGGCTCATGTACAGATGTAGGTTCAATATGCATAGCAAAAGCGAAGTGCCAAAAATATGGCAAATACCGGGTTCAAGGGCATTTAGGAGCTTCTTTTAACTGTGCACTAAAGCATAATGTGAATTTCACTAATATTTGCATACAAAAGCTGTTACTTGAGTGAAGACACACACTCACATAAAAACATCTTTACACTGTGCGACACCACTGTGTGACACACCACTTTCTTATAAATAGCCAGGCCAATAACTTGCATCTGTAAACATCCAAAGGAAATACGAGCAGCGTCTTTCAGGTGAAGAGAAACTTGCTCTTAGGGATTGTTTTATTGGTTTTTGACAGTTCAGCAGTAATTGTGACACTGTTAGTAATATACGGCAAGAGGCCAAAGCGGAATCTCTGCTGCAAGATCTTTAAAAAGCTTCATTCGCAGCAGCACCCACAATGTGAACTCGAGCACTGGGTTGCGACTGGTTGCCGCAAAGTACTTACTGCAGGCGCGACTGTGACGATAATTTGCTTTTCCCGTGTCGAGTCTGATGAGCCTTTTCAGTCGCGTAAGTTTTGCACTGCAGCACTAAACAGTCAGCAGATTTCTTAGACGAAACAGCTATGAAAGCAACGTGCAGACACCACGGAGGATCCACACACGCCAGAATCTATCCAGCCTGTGACATAAAAATATCACATGATACGGCTGACTGAAGCGCCGCTAGGGTTTGTTCTCTAGGCGAATTGGTGCAGTCTGTAATACACAACATGTTGCATCTCATTAAATCAATTGGAAATCAGCATTTCTCATTGTCGCCCATTAAGCCAATTCGTTCAATTGGTTCCTTACTCCGTGGATGTGGTCTTCGCCACACAACACAGCGGAGCACAGTTTCGCAAAGGCAGCTTCTCTGTTTAACTTCCAATTCAGTCAGTGAGAAACAGTCGGCTTGTGCACGTTGAACGAAGTGGAGTCTGATTTCTCGTTGCATCTCATTAAGATTGTGGGGAGAAGTCAATGAGATTATGTCTACTATTTCCAGCAGGGACTCTTAGCGCAGGGAAGGGGGGGAACGATGTGAGGGCTATTTGCCTATTTTCGATCGAGTAAGCGATTTGGCCAACCTAAACTGAAACAAGTTTACCGAGCACATGGGACAGGTTGTGGAAGAAACAGAAGACAGTTAACCTGTTGTTCTACTATAGTGGGCTGGGGAGGGTGGTTTGGGATGAGGAGATGAAACAATTGTTTCAACGCTGTTTCGCGGTGGTAGCCAGCTGCTTCGAAAAGGTTTGGTTGCCTCTGTAGAGAGTCTACAACGTAATGCTGACAGGACTTCTTGATGAAATGATCCGATAAAGCCATTCTTCACTTCCTTTCGGCGGCAGCTATTCTGGGAGAGGATGGGCTTGGCATCAAGCCTTTCATATTCCCAGCACTGACCACCACCTGTTCTGAAGGTTGGGGGACCTGTATGTGAAGGCTTGTTCCAAACAGTCTTGCTTTATGTGAGGGAGGAGAGAATCGAAGGAGTAGGGAGTGGGGGCTACAGTGAGGATATCATCATGTAAAGCCTTACAAGGCAGAAACGAGGATGGAGTTCGGACCATAGCGACAGAAATTTGTCTGAAAGTGACAAATAAATTTCGCAAAGCTTTGGAGTGAGCGATGATCCGATCACGTCCTACTTGATTATAACGACCGTGCAATAATCGGCAACCCCTATGAGGAGCCCGTCCGCACGATCTGCTAGGGGTGCTGCTCATCGGCCCGCGAGATCTACATCATGATTGGACGACTGAAATTTGAATTTTGAATGCGCAGAAGCGGACGTATGACTACCGTAACAAACGACAGCAACAGCTCCTATGAAAACACGTAGAATGATGATGATAATCAACTTTAGAAAGAAGCATCTCTCATGGGACATCCACCGCGTGTACAATAATACTAAGGTAAGGTGAAGTGCAAAGTATTGCAGAAATTGAGGAAGCAGTAACCGGACCGATGAGTAGCGCCACCTCTAGCTTCCAAATGTGGCACCGGGAAGGGGTGCCTATATGACATGGTCATTATAATCTAGTAGGTCGTGGATCAGATACAAACTTCGAACTGAATGTAATTGGTGCCTTCGAAGGCCGCTACGGTAGATGACAAATAAAGTGTTACTAGCTAGAGGAAGCTTGTGGCAGGAATACAAGCGTTTGCCTAGAACGTGACTAGGCCCTTTTCTACTTGAGTCTGCAGTCAGGATAGGTTGAGGCTACTATCTAGCGAGAAATATGAGTCTTTGATGTCTTAGGACGTCAGCGAGACCTGTTTACCATAGAGTTCAGGCACTTCTTGAAGGACACGATGCAAAGTAACTGTTCTGAGGCTGAAACACACAACACAAGCCTCATGGTGCCCAAGAACATGAAAGATTGAAATATGGCAGTCGTCGAAAAAGCCAGACAGCGGCGGGAATCAAACCATGCATCCCTCAATTGCCGGTTGTTTGCGTTAACCAATTACGCTGCGCTAGCATCTGCCCTCCAACGACTTACCAAGGGGCCTCATTCAACTAACGGGGCTCTCTTCACATTCTCTTCTACATTACACAGATGGCAATCGAGGGATGCGTGGCTCGATTCCCTCTGCTGTCTGGCTTTTTCGATGACTGCCATATTTCGATCTTTCATGTTCCTAGGCACCTTGAGGCTTGTGTTGTGTTTGTCTGTTGTGTGTTTCAGCCTCAGAACAGTTACTTTCCATCATGTTCACCAGATTCCGCTGTGTCGTCCTCATTTTATATGTATGTGTGTATGAGAAGAAATATAGGAGAGAATGTGAAAAGAGTGAGTGCGTGTCCCATGCAGTGGAACTAGTGGAATGAGTTGTTGTTCCGAATTGATCATGGAAAGGGGGTGTGGTAGAAAAATACACTTTAAGGACTCTTGAACGTAAGAGGAGGCTACTTTTTGTCAGGTGCCATTCTCGTTGGCAATTATCTTGATGGGGTGATGAGGCTTGTAGACCTTTGCGATGAAATATTGAATACTTTGAATATTTGCGCAGCCCTACACTGCACAGTTGCTAAACTGGCGGTGTTAAAAAAGCACAATGTAAAACATGTCAGGTATACCCAAGGACCTGTATGTGCCAGAAATGGTATTAATTGAACCATCAGGAGACTCATTTCATCCACTAGGGTATCGTGTATTCAGGCATTGACAAATCCCTTGTCTATACTAGGTCAGCTCGATGAAGAGCAGGGATCACCACTTGTGGATCAAAACTCGGCTGAACATGTTTTAATTGGATGAACTCGACAAAATCACCATATTGAATTTTTACCCAAGTTTTTTGACAGGATTTCTTGTGAGTTTTTTTCTTTAGGAATTTCTTATTCCAGCAATTTATTACATAAGGGCTCAGCTGTATGACCTGCAGTGTGCTTGTAAGCAACGTGCTCTCAATGCTGAAGTTTTACCAATCTGAAGGCATGTACTTCCTTGCATCACAATAACGTATTCCACTATATTTAGACAGGATTGTTTGTGTATGTTTGTTGAAAAAAGACAAGGATGGGGAAACACAAGGAACAATTTGCTAACTCTCAACTGAAGGATTTGCTGACAGAAATGCTCTTCTGGAAAACAAGAATTTCAAGGTGTGATGTTATTGTAAGGGGTGGTCATTCATAGCAACCATCACTGAAGGTTGAGATGAAGTACTAGCATGACACGATCAGGAACAGCGACACAAAAGCAATCATAAATCAGTGTAATACTGGTGATGGAAAGATGATGGTGAATTCTGGTCATGCAGAATCCGGGCATTGTGAAGATGACATGTGAAATGCAAACTTGAAACACCAAGGCAGTGGGGGGCAAATCATGCCTGAAAAATATGCTGAAGCGGTCAAAACGGTGTGAAGCGGGCAATTGGTAAAGATATCCTGTGGTAGCTGCCTATTTCGGTCCAAGATTTTCCCACATATGCAGCCGAATCTTCTCTTCTTCCTTGATGCACGTATCGGTGCCGCTGACCATGTACTTGCACTGTCTCTTGGCACTCAAATACAGATACAACTCTGATGACTACCAAATAAGTTCCTGCATTACCCTGCTGCATCTCTACTAAAATGATATCAACCGATGCTCTGCAAGTGATTCATTCCTAAATTGCCCCTTGTTGCCCCTTGCCTATCAGTTTGTTTTGCTCCCTTGCCTATGGGTAGCTTGTTCACTGAGCTTACCTTACTGAAGAACATAGGGCTACAAATTGTGATTGTACTTGCACACAAACCTTTTGCCATCTGGGATTTGATACCTAAAATTTAGGACATTTCAAGCGGTAGTGAGTAGAGCCTCGAATACACTAATAGTAGTTGAACACATGTCAAGCTTTTTTAAAAATGTTGGAAGCTCATCTGAGAGACAGCAGTGTTTGTCACCTGTTTTTTCTTGTCTACCTTGCTCCTTTACTTCTATGGGTAGCTCTGTCCATGCTATGAATGCCTGTGGCTTTTAGTTGAAATACAATGTACGAGGAGAAGCTTCACATCCTCGTATCAGGTGTCACGTTACACTGACATTGCATTATTTGAATGCAGGTGCTATGGGTAGCAGTACGTTTTTTCCTGCTTTCTACAGAAATGAGTGTGCTCATCTTTGGACTTGCATTCGGTAAGCTCAATTGACCTTTTTCCTAAATGGCTATCAGTGTTCACCAACATGAATTCTGCACATGCTGTATGTATAGAACTGTGTGATTCATGTGAAACTTGATAATGTGCCCACCAAGAAGAATAGGGACACTGTGAATGCTATTCTGAGCAGGCTGGACTTACAATTGAATCGTACACGTGGGATTGTTTTGAACAAAATAAAAGCATAACGCTATAGAAGGGTGCATCAATTACGTGATGGATATTGGCTCTCGTTCTGCAGTATAACCCCTTTCTTATGACTCCTATTTTATTAAAAATCTGGCTATTGTAAAAGCAAGTGCCAGTCCCAATTGAATTGCTATACCCTCTACGGCTTTAATGTTCTGGGGCTCGGTGCTCAATGTTTCATTATTCTATACCGCCATTCTATATGTTATTCTATACGTTATTCTGTATAAATGTATTGCTTCTCTGTGATTCGTCACAAGCTTCCGCATGATGGCCAATCGTGACGTTCATTTGAAATCATCGCCTACTGGAACGCTTCGCATGTGCCACCGCCTGTCGTTTGGAGCCCGCCAAGTTAAAAGATTAACGATAACGAACAGTATGTTCAGTTCAGCATTGGGCCTCTGATGTAGTAAACTGAACAACTCAGGGTACAGGTTGTAGTAAGAATTATTCAGCATGGTCGCAGCTGTAACAGGCATGTGCATGATGCTGAGCTTCAGGAATTTGACGTTGGCACTCTAATTGGATGTTAGTAAACCATCCTGTCAGGAGTAGGAGGAAGCTTTAATGATGCTGCGGTTGCTGTTTGTCACTGTCCTGCACACTTGGGACTGAATTTTGTTGCTGGTGGCTAAGTGGAGAACATCCCTTTTTTATGTCTTAATTGCGACTGATTATCATGGAGTATGGCTGATCCTCATCAAAAGCGAAGAGTACACATGTTACAAAACTTCCATAGCAAGGTTTTCCACGGAATATGAGTAACTTTACCAAATTACAGTTTTTGTTATCAGCCCAGTAAACCTTTCATTTGTTTTTACTGCCTTCTTGTGCCTTATATAAGATGCGCTTATAAGATATTTTAAGGTGCTCCCAGCAGTAATATAACCAAAAAATTTGGGAACGGTTCAACGGGAACCTCACACAGAGGATGCGAAAATATGTCTCACATAGGAGGAGGATTTCACCCTCGTTTTCCCTCACCCAAATGCACTACGAAAGGTATAATTATTTTTTTGGGGGGGAGGGGGGACCGTCATGCTGCATCACCTTGCGCTTTGTTTGAGTGTTCTGACAGTAAGATTTGTGGCAGGTCACTTGGACAGTCGGACGAGTATCCGCAGGGTGTTAGCTGTCACCTCTCTCGTTGCCTTTGTCTACTCTGGGACACAGGCAAGCTTAGCTGTTTAACCACAGGCAGTGCACTCATGGTGTGCTTGTGCAGGGAGTCCTAGAGCTTGACCTACCAGATGAAAAGTTTTACGTCCCTGACAGAAACTTTGAGCTGTTTGGTCATGGTGGCATGCTCTTCTGGTTCGTCAGTTCATCTCTCTTTGCAGCGGTAAGTGATTTACTCTCTTCTTACCTTGAGACGCTGACATCTTTTTGCGTTAGGTGTACTTTGTGGTGTTCTCCCTTCCATGGACTGGACTACGAGAACGAGTAGCGCTGCCCTGTAAGTACCTGTACTGCGGGGTTTGCTTTCTTCATAATTTCTCTTTTTTATAGCCAAGAGGAGTTTCTATTGGTACACCCTCTTCCTTGCATTGCTAAACTTGGTGCAAGCGGTTGGCTCAGGCCTCTATTACTATGATGTCGCTGAAGGGCTTTGGTGAGTTATATTTATTATGTTTCTAAATTCATATTGATAAGCTATGCTTTTCAATGGCGCATTTCCAGTCTTATGAAGTAGACGTACAGGTTTGAACATCTAAAAGATATGCGGCACATTTATCTGTATATTTTGGCTTAAACATTAAGGTCTTAAGCTCAGGCAGGTCTGTGCAGCGCACATTAGTCACATGAATCGTCTGTGATGAAGTCCCATCCTCATAAATTGTAGAGGCTAAACGAACAGTTAAGGCAAACACCACATCTGAATCTTACCAACACCCAAAAAATGATCTGAAAAAAAAAAACAAGTTGACGAAAAGCCAGTGAATGCAAATGGCGGGATTCTAACCAACACCCCTCTGACTGCCGGTCAGGTGTGCTACCAATTTGGAAGAAAATGTAAGCGAGAATGGACCAGAGCGAATGTGTGCCTACATCTCCATAAAGAGTGCCCTGGTATGTCGAGGAGAAAGTGATGTCGGTGTAGTGTACAGTCAACCCTCGTTAATATGACCACGGCCGTTCCCGCAGATTTTGGTCATAAAGCGAATTGTCATATTAACGACGAACATGGATGATGATCCACGTAAGCCCTTCATAAAAGAAGTCTGTTTGGCACTGTCTAGTTTATTGAAGGCGCAGACATTGCAGGCACGGTATTTCATTGCGATTTATTTTATTTTACCGACACAATTTATTAAGTATTTACAACCTTACACTCTATTTACAAGTTATTGACGAAAGAAAGCCGTCAAAAGTGTCTGCTTAGAAATGCTGTCAATGTGCAGCTTTTCCGCCGACTCAATTGCACGGGCAATGGCAAATACATTCTGGGCGTCCTTGTGTTGCTCGAAGAACCGAAGAGCCACTCTGAGTGCTTCACCTGCGTCCTTCGCATTAATGGGCAGCGGCTCAGATATCTCCTCAGAGCCCGGCTGTGAGCTCCGTACGCTTACGTTTCACTCCCGACATGCCGAACGTCCTTTCCATACCGATACGAGTCACAGTACTGGCCAAGTGACCAAGACTGACCGTCTTAACTCACTTAAGAGTTAACTCGTCACTCACTCGTCTCACTCGACTTAACACACACTCCATGCACTACAATAAGCAGCGTGGTGGCATAGGTTTATTTTTCTTTTCTTTTCTATTTACCATTGTTCAATGCAGACAACAAGGCCACAGAAAAAAGGAAGTTGTGCATTATGCTTCTGATTCTTCTCTACATTTTTGTTTTGAAATGCATATCATATGTCAGGAGGCATCAGGAAATGCTCAAAAATCCATAGTCCCTGGTGGCCTGTGTCTCTTTTTTTCCTTAAAGTGTGCCTTTTAGGTTCATATTGGTACCAGAGACTAGTATGAGAACACTGCACACTGGGCTAATGTAGAAGTCTAGAAACAGTAGTAGTTTCCATTTGTAGAACTGATTGCCTGTGTGCATGTAAACGCAACTTCTACCGTGTTCTTTTTTTTACTCTTTCACTTAGTACATTTCCATTTTGGTACCCTTTAATGTATTTAAAGTGCTAATGATGGCAGGTGCTTGGTAGATTACTGTAAATGCAATTTTAAGGTACTGTGCCCATCACTGCTCTAATGTCTCGATTTATAACTCTATGCACGTTCTCGTGGTACTTTCAAGGTGTCTCTTTGAAAGCTAGTTCCACCAAATTTCGAACAAGCAAGGAACCTTAAGATCACCGATTCCATTGAAGAAGAAAAAAAAAATATATATATATATATATATATACATGGTGTCCCAGAAAACGTGTCATTGAATTATAATAAAAATACTACGCCACCTAGAATCATGCGGTCAACGGCATTTGTTCTTATTAGGTTTTTGCCACCTTGTAAAGTTAATGTCATCTACCCCAAGTTTAATTATGCAAATATTTGCGAACTGAACTCAGAAATTTGCCAAGGGAAGGTCACTTTTTTACCCCACCAATATGAAGAGCGTGCCGAATTCACTCCAATTCATGATAATTGACAGTGATATTCACAAGCTATCCCATCGGAAAAAATAGCCGAATATCATGCTTTTCGGAGCACCGGACCATAACGCGCGATGTCTTTTTGAGCGCAATCGCTCGCAGTGCGACGAAAGGAGGTTCCGAACCAAGCCCAAAGAGTGATAGTAGAAAAAGTAACAGTTCCTAAAATTGGGAGATGGAAAGCATTATCCCAGCGAAAGTCAGACGTGATAAGCCATGCCTGCGTTATCTCTTTTTGCGATGCCGGGGTGGGCTGGGTTTCCAACCCCTTTTGTTGGACTGACAAAGATTGTGCTGAAAAATTCATCGTGCGCTATTCTGTGCGACCTCCGTAGAGCATGATGTTCGGCTATTTTTTCCGATGGGATAGCTCCTGAATATCCCTGTCAATTATCATTAATTTGAGTAAATTAGACACGCTCTTCACATTGGTGGGGTAAAAAAGTGACATTTACTAGGCAAATTTTCGAGTTCAGTTCGCAAAAATTTACATAATTAAACTTACGTTACACGACATTCACATGAGGAGGTGGCAAAAACCCAGTAAGAACAAATGCCGTTGACCGCATGACTCTAGGTGGTGTAGTTTTTTTATTATAATTCAATGACACGTTTTCTGGGACACCCTGTATATTGGATGGAGTTTGGTCAATGATGAAATGAGTCACCCAGTTTCACCTTTGAGGGCAAAGTAATTGACAAGGGAGAGGGGGCGAAATTATTGGGGTGTCATCGCCATTCAAAGGTCTCTTGTGCACACGGAAATAGTATTTTTATTTTTATTTTTGGAAAGACATGTCGCAGAATTAGCATACTTTGGGCACTTGTATTGCCACTAAATATAAGCCACCAGTTTTTGATATTTTGTAGGACAATCCTTGTGCGATATCTGGAATAACAATTGGCATTCGTTCTTGACCACAGCCGAGTCAGCAATTTTTCAACAGAACTCCGGTGCGCTCCCTCAATCATCGGTGTGTCGCCTCTCAAAACAATGCGTGATATACATTACAGCATGTCATACTTCGCAGTGGAAAAACATTGTTTAATACAAATTTATAAAAAGGGAGTAATTGTGGGAGGATATGATATCGGTCCTCCTAGGAAAAGAGCTGTACAGCCGAGACGGTTGGTGTTTTCAACAGCGCCTGTTGTCTTGCTGATTTTAACGTGATCACTATGTGGGAGGTATGCATCTGGTGAGCCTGATGTCCTGTCGTATATCTCCCAAGAAGACACAGGGACACGTCATAACCAATTTTTGGCCATCGACCGTCTTTGCGGTCGCGTCAGTCAGTGTGTTCACTTCAGCTCTGAGGACTGTGATTTCGTTGTGTTACTGCCATCCGTCTCAATTCGTTTCTTTGTACCGTGTGCACAATCATTTGCACATGCACAATGTCCGCAATGTCTTCAGTGCACAGTGGCAATCACATATATTTATTACACGGACTATTTCTACAAGCACAAGAAGAAAATGCTGCGCACGAAGGACTTCAGATGTGTTTCCGCTATTGGAGTGGGTGGAGCACTAAGCTTGGTGCTGAATGGGCCAAGGATGTCAACGAATCAGATATGCTCTGCTGGCATTGTTTTGTGTATCTGAGAAAACTAATACTGGCAGAGGAGCCCTCCATGCCCACTTCTTCAGAAGGCAGTGCTGACGATGTGCCATTCTCTCAGAAGATAAGTGATCGATGGCATAAATATCCTGACGACGTCTAAAAAAATCAGTGTGACTCCTACCAGAAAGCGCAAGAAGTTGTCAGCGTCATATGGAGCAAGGAAGCACTCTGAAATTAATCAGACTCTGAATGTTAGAACCCGGCGACAGATCAAGACTGCCTTTGAAGTTTCTCTTCCTGGTACATCCACTTCATCGATACAAAATTTGCCAGTGCCGTACCACACAAGTAAGTCCCTGCAAGAAAGATGTCAGATTCTTATGCTGCTCCCAGCATCCATGTCCGAGCGCAATATACAGGAATTTATCCCTGAAGTGACATGGTACATGGTTCCAAAAGCGAAGAAATCAGTTTCGGAGAAACGTGTGGGTGATGCCTGACCCCTGCTTAAGATATTATTAAATCAAGAGGACTTGAACTCGGCATTGAGTTTCTAAAGAGTTGATGAACTGGAGCGAATGTTTCCGACTGTTTTGCGTCTTGTGCTCAGAAGTGAATTATACCTTGATATAAACAACGAGAATTGGCAGAGGCTGACCACAATTGGGGACATCACAGACATATCTGTGATTAGCATATCTGACCGGAGATAAGAAGACCCAAGTAATATCCCTGCCACACGGGCAGTCCTCAACCATCATTGAAACCAAAGGTCATTGAACATGCGCGTAGCGCCATGTAGGGTGTAACGTGTCAACCAGTCAGGGAGCATGGGATCCAATGCTTTTTGCAAAGTTGACACGTTACACGCTTGGTGGCTCCACACGCGTGTTCAATGATCGTTGAAGACTGCCCGTGTGGCAGGGGTATTAAATTCCTTGCGTCAGCACCTCTTTTCCCTGAGTTGTTTGAATTCATTATACCTTGATGTTTGTTCCATTCGTTGAGGTGATTTTGGCATAGGTACATTGTCTGTGGCATTCAGCCATGAATGCCAAATGAAAGGGAAGAATACTAGCTTCTCCTCTTTGGCTAGTTCTTTCTTTCCCCTTCTACCTGCGTCCTTCCTGTTCTTGGACCGGTTTTTTGTTACTTCACCAACTCACTTGCTCTCTAGCCATTCCTTCAGTTACAGTATCATTGTACAAAAATATACCCATCTGCTCAGGCAGATTATCTGTTAGTAGTTTGCCCAAAGGGAGTTAAGAGCTCTTGGATTCTTCCGCAGCATGGTGGATGTCACCAGCTACATCTACTTCACCGCGTTCACACCACTTGTGTACAAGACATTCTTGGCAGATTTCTTTAGGTGAGCAGTATGTGGGTCACAAGACAGCATCTTATAATAATCTCGACGTTTTTTTTTTCTTTTTCAGCATTTCGCAGCCCAGTATCCTGTTCTCATACAAGGCACAGACTGATGATGCTGTGGAGGAGGATGATGTCAGCCTCCCACACCAACTTTCCTGTTCCTCACTCAAGACAGACTCGGACTACATTTACCAGGTGCCACCAACTGTTTATAGAACTAAAATTGCTCAGTACGTGCATTTTTTATTGCAAATTCGGAGATGAACTTCTCCTCTCTGTTTTCTAAAATTTTGAGAAAACAAAAGTGAGGGAAGTGACATTTAAATATTGAGGCATTTTACGTGTGGTTTTGCTAAAGAAGACTTTACAGCTGCTGTGCCACATCATCAAAAGTTTGTGGTCATGCCAAACTGGATTCAGGCTTTTAATTTGCAGTGGGACCAGGGGCGAATCCAGATCCTCGCTTTGGAATGGGGTTTCTTTGTCAAAGCATGTAGCGAGGGGAGGGTAACCTAATATGTTGGAACACGGTGGCAATTTGGGGATGTTGGTACCAGCCCATTTTAAAACCGATAAAGCAGTACCTAAGCTACATAAAATGCAGAGTTCGAGGTAACGAGTTACAAATAACTAAGTTCCTTTTTTTGGTAACTTGTAACTATACTCGGTACTTTTACGCCGTGGTAACTTTCAGAGGAACTCGTTTCTTTTTCAGGTAACTTTGCCAACGTAACTTAAGCTAAGTTCCAAGTTACTTTTAATTTGCTTTTCATTCACGTCCACATATTTACTTGCTTTCTCTCCGGTCCTTTCATGCCATTTTATGCCATAAAACGTGATATTCAATCAATGACAATTCAATGACAGTATTCTATTCAGTGAGTAAGAACCGTTGCCATTGAAATGAAGCTGAACCATTGTGCGCACACAGGGAGCAAGATGCAAAGCGTTCGAATTGTGGGACATAAACGAAAACGATCTAAGCATGTTGCACTCCTCCGTAAGCAACTCAAGGTCTAACTCAACCGCTCATGTGCGCTACACCTGTGTAGTGCTATTTTGTGTCCGAAGTAACTTGGAAGTAACTCGTTCTTTTTTTTTAAGTAACTCCGTAACTGCGAGTTACATTTCAGGCTGAAGAACTTTGTTATTAACTTAGTTACATTTTTCACACAGTAACTTAACTCGTAACGAGTTCTTTTTGGCGGGTAACTTGTCGATCTACGATAAAATGTATGTTTGATGAACATAACACAAGGAGGCAAGCGAGCTGGTGTGCAGATGCAGAAGGCCACATTGGATCAATAAAATTGTTATTGCTGGTCTGAGCCTCATCCTGTCTTGTTGCTGTTCCGTCCTCTTCCCTCCTCAAGCTCAAGGAAATGTTGCCTTCTGCGTATGTTTGATCTTATGTAGTTTAAACACAGTGCAGTGTTGTCTCGTCTCTTTGTCCTTTTATGTAGGTTAAGGACTGTTTTATTGCTTTTATTTAAGATGAGTAACCCTAATGCTTTGGTGTGTTGGAGAGGGGGAGCGATGGCTCAACCCCCTGGATCCACCAGTGAGGGGAACTTGTCTGCAGTATAGCTGTTGGGTCAAGGATAAATGTTTGCCATGCCAGTAGTTTTACTATGAAGTGCACAGAAAAGGCATCCTTGATGCCGCCGTTTGCCTTTGACTGTTGTATGCATTCCCTTTCTTTGCACGGCTGTCCATGCCATGCCATCAACCCTAGGACTCAATTCCAATCTTTAAAGCTAGCAGGGAATCATTCTCACCATACAAGTGGTTCACTTTTAGTTCATGAGACTGGGGCAAAGTATTTTTAGGCCTGAATTGCAGTTTGCTAATGACAGGACCCTTGTATGCATGTTAGGCATTCTTTTGTGATTTTTTATTTCCAAGGGATAAAGGAAGTACAGAAAAAAAGTTGCATAAAGCGGCTTGATAACATCTGAATCCCCTCATACTAGGGTAGGAGCGAGCAAATGTAAAAAAGTGTACAACTGTGATTAGATACAGGTCTTAATTACGGCCACAGAGTCATACAGCACAACGCTAAAGTCACAATCGACGCACCTAGTTTGACACTTCCACAAACAAAAATTTTATTGCGCTTCACGACATAAGGGACGATGGTGACCTATAATAAAAATAAGTATTTAAGATGTGAGGAACATTATCATCTAACATTTGCTTTCCATATTCAGTCCTGAATGTATTCTATATATTCTAATTAGATTTGTGTTGCATATGATATGTTGTATGTTGTCTACTTGTAAGTGCTAAATATTAAACACATGAAATAGACACATAATTCGCAAAATGTAATTTCCTTACTAAAAGAAAGTCACAAAGGTCCGATTCCCATACAAGTCTACAAGTGCTTAAGTCATCAAAAAGTGGTCGGGTATATGCAGATAGCATTTGCAATGCAGCGAAGAACCTTTCTTTGAATTAACGTTAGTCATTCCATATTTGTAGCAGTTGTACTACCCCAAACTAAATGACAGTAGCACAAGTGTGAATAGAAAAGACTATTGCAGATCAGTAACTTGATAGCCTTTGGTAATAGTATACTTGACAACCACTAGTCCGACTCCTATCAGTCCTGTGATGTGAGATAACATATTACATATTATAGACTCACTTCAGTGCGTGGCGTCATAGCAATGCGGTGGTGCTGCTGCTACCCTGTTTGGTGGCCAAAAATTGCTCGATCATTGAGTCACTGGGTGTTTTTGGTCATTATTAAAGGCACGCCACAAAGTGGTGTAGCTATTGGATGTGCTACACGGTACAGATTGGCCAAGTACGCCGTACACACTATGCTGTTTCCTACTCACTTCCTCCCACCAGCGACGTCTGCTCCATGCAGATGCGCCCTCTTGTTTACAAACTGAAGTGGGTCTATACAAGACAATTCCAACAAGACAGTTGCATGTGCAAAGTATGCACCCAGAATTTACACATGTCTGCAAGATCAGTCATTGATCTCCCAATCTGAAGTGGCTGATCTTCAACAACTTTTTTATTTCTATAATAAAATCTTATAGCTTTACTTTCATTTGCATTGATTTTTAGGACATTATCGTTGGACTGTTTATTAAGATTAACTAAAGGAGGGTTACACCCATAATAAGTCCAGCAGTGTCAGGTGATATATGTTGAAGAGAAATGTTCCTAGAATACCGCCCTGGAGAACACCAGACTTATCTGATACAGCACTAGATGTATGATTATTAACTACAACGCATTGAGAGCGATGCTGTTGACATGACGTTAACAGATCCAATGGAGTACCTCATACACTGTAACAGGAAAGCTTATTGAAAAGTATGCTATGGTTTATTAGCAAATAAAAAGCTTTCCTAAAGTGCACAAAAAGATCAAGAGTCAATAATTTGTTTTGAGAGTTCCTTAGTATTATCTCTTGTTTGTGTAAGTAAAGTGGGCTCTGTGAACCTGCCTTGTCTAACGCCAAACTGTGAGTTCGTGATAAGCGAGTGTGTTGCAAAACTTTTTCAAATCTCATGAGAATGATTTCCTCTAGCCCTTTAGAAAACACATGTGATATTGATATGGACCTGCAGTTAGTTTAAGAATTATTTTCACCACCTTTGTGTATTGAGGTAACTTTTGCTTTCTGTATCTGGCGAGGGTGGTATACGTTCTAGGTTCTAAGCTTTAGTTCTAGGTTTCCAGATACTACGTTCAGTTCCTCCACCTCCAGTTTGTGTCTTGTGTAGTAATTGCACAATTTTTCATGATGAATTAAATTACAAAGCCTTTGTGGAGCAACTCTGTCATAAGCTATCGTCTGTACAACAAGATGATTGTGCATAGTTTCTTTGGGTAGAAGTCCCATTTGCCTCGTACGTCCCCTTGCTGTGTAAGGTGCATTCAGGGAAGAATGTTGCCTGTACACTCCTTATGCTTCACCCAGCACTCTTTCTTTTCTGCTGTCTCCTTTTTGTCTTTAACATACACGACAAAAATATTTTATTTGCATGGAAAGTTTTGGATGACTGCATAACCCAGTGACACTATTTTAAAACTGCAAGGGAATAAAAAAGTTAGTAACCATTACTTCCCTGCAAGATGTGACAAGAATAGTTGAGGTTGGGAAACAGGTAAAAAATGACATTCTACAATACCTGGTTTGACTGTATGGTGGAAGTGGCATGGTGAAAAGCACATACAGAATACAGGGTGTCCCAGCTAAATGTGAACATATTTTTTAAAAATATATATATATCATTTTTCCCGAGATGAAATCAATTGCATATAGCATATGCTGAGGGGCACCCCTTTGGAGGGCATTAGCAAACTCCTAAGGCAATGTCTTAATTAACTTTTAATAATGAACTTTTTGATTATAAAAGCTATGAAGTTGTCCCAACATCTGGTCCCTTCAGTCACCTGATACCGGAGCCATTTTCAGAACAAAAATCAGTTCGATAGATCATCTGCAAAAAATTCATGAAGGAACACCTTTTTTTATTCTTTATTTTGTTCATTGCGCATCTTTGGAGACGCGTCTTTCCTTCACCCCCAATGTGAGAGGGTGAAGGAGCGCAGTGCCGCCCCATGCGTCGAAGGTGAGCCTTACCTTGCGGAAACAAAACAACAACAAATGTATCGGGTGACTCTGTTGGAACTGCCCTTATCTTGGGTTGCATTTTCTGTTTTCTTTTAGTCTTTTTTCAGGACACAAGAAGCGATAGTGTGCTCTTGACTTGATAGTGACTGTGCATTAGTCTCATATTTTTTTCTTTACACGTTTCGCTCTTCAATCCTGTCAAACTTGAAACTTTAAGTAACTAATGCTGGTTTAGTGCCCCAGAAACAAAATATCCATGAGTCATGGCAAAGGTTCCATGTGGGCCATATCACTACCGTAATTTCACGCGCATTAGCCGGGGCTTATGCGCAATTTTTTTTTCTCATGGGCGCTCTGCGGCTTATCCACGGGTGCGGCTTATCTGATGACTATTTTTCCCTGGTACTTTCCTCATGTGCTGTTTTTAACGAAAGGGCTAATAGTGACTCTGGAACAGCGCCACACTGCCAATGCACGAACAATGTGTAACAGGGGAGCATCCACATTGGATTGACTGACATTCCTGGTTCCCTCCCGCAGCAGTTTAACGAAAGTAGTGACAGTGATTCATGTCTTCTGAACGCCACTAACCTGTCGATCCATGAAAAACACACAACAAGGGCACAATCCAATCTTGGTAGAGCACTAGAACTGACATCCCTTGTTGTACACCATGCTGACCCTGGAGTATGGACCACAGGGTTTATGACCTTCTCTATGATCTTTTTTGTTGCACAAATGAGTCGTGTCGTATTGCCCGCAGCTTATCTGCGTGTGCGGCTTGTCTGTCCGAAGATTTTCAAAACGTTCCTAAAAAGGGGTCCTGCGGCTTATACGTGTGAAATTATGGTATACTAGGTCTTCACTGACAAACACATTTATTGTGCACCAAAAAGTATGGGATGTCTAAAGACATAGTAATAGACCATGTCAGTTTGGAGTATGGGAGGAAGGAAGAGTAACGTCGTGGTGCATACTAGTGTTAGTTAGTCACTTTAATTTTCCTTCTGTGCTAACTTTCCCTCTTGTACTCCTCGAGCATGTTCCTCCTCCTCGGCTGTCCCTTTCATGCCAGACTTGATGCATGCTTTTGCCGCACCATTTTCACAAGTAAGTTCTTCCCTTTATTAAGTCACTCTTTGCTTATATTTTCCTGTTATGCGTGATGCATGAGTCCTCCTGCTTTAATGGAACTATGACGTTTCCTGAACACCCCCTAACATTTTGTGCTGAAAACCGTTCTTCTTGTTGAGGAACTCATACATCAGAATTTTTTCCAGATTAAAGCATGCCACTTTTTAACCATCAGCAGTTGAAATCTCATCCATCCGAACCTCTCCTCCACATTCCTCCTCCCCTCTCGTGTTCCTTCTCTTGCCTCTTGACTACTACACGCATGGTCCAGGGTGCCTCCTAATGTTTGGTATGCACACAGCTCGCTGAGAGGAGTGTTGCACAAATTAATTGACTTTTCTGCGAGCGATGATGATGTGGGTGGCATAATCAGGCACAGTATTAACAGGGTCAGTTTTCTCTGTACGGCGGCCCAGCTGCCACTCGACATGGTGCGTCACCATGTTTATCAGCTCCGTACCATTTCAGTACTCAATGTACATTTCCTCCTGAGAAAAACATTGACTATCCTTGACTTTGCTGACCAAGAGCGAGGGAGGCCCCGCCTCCAAATGGCGCGCCAATAGGAGGACTCGGGATGCGGAGCGCTGCGGCCTCCGCTCTTGCCTAATAGATGGCGCATCGGTAGCGCTCGGCTTGGGATATGTGAGCCGCTGTCGTCTGCTTCTTCCGGTAGAGCTACGACGTTGAAGCCTCTGCTCTCGCGTAAGAGATGGCGCAACATTGGCGCTCGGTAAGGGCACGTGTGGTCGTCATAACTTTGAGCCTCGACCTTGAGACTGGCCGGTAACCTAAATTCCGATGACGCAGCGATAGCAAACCATAGTGCGTAGTTTTGACGATTAT
The DNA here is from genome assembly GCF_037126465.1 of Ornithodoros turicata. Classification (NCBI taxonomy): domain Eukaryota; kingdom Metazoa; phylum Arthropoda; class Arachnida; order Ixodida; family Argasidae; genus Ornithodoros; species Ornithodoros turicata. The sequence goes on along the minus strand of NC_088206.1, from coordinate 29,688,850 downwards.
GCTTCATTGAAGTGTCATTACATTACCAAATTTGGGGTCATCACACACCAAAAAACGGGAAATGCATGTGTGTCAATGGGATGGACAATCATATCAGGCCCTTTTTCTCATTTTGGGATTTTTCGACTTATCCCCTTATTGCATACAGAGGTTCAATTATTTTAAATGATTTATTTCAGTGCGAGGAGTAGAACAAAAGCAGCAACATTTCTTTTCCTTTTCATGAGCTGAGACAATGTTCACCCATAAGAGCGTGCGAAACGTCGAACTGGCCAAAAATTTGGCAATGTAATGACGCATCCATGAAGCATAAGCGTCAAAACTACGCAGTATACTTGCGTAACTACTTACAAAAAGAAAAAAGAAACACACAGTACAATGATTTTAAATTATTTATTTCAGTGCGAGGAGTAGAACAAAAGCAGCAACATTTCTTTCCTTTTTCATGAGCTGAGACAATGTTCACGCATAAGAGCGGAGCGAAACATCGAACTGGCCAAAAATTTGGTAATGTAATGACATATCCATGAAGCATAATCGTCAAAACTACGCACTATGGTTTGCTATCGCCGGGGAATTTAGGTTACCAGCCAGTCTCAAGGTCGAGGCTCAAAGTTATGGCGACCACACGTGCTCTTACGGAGCGCCAATGTTGCGCCATCTCTTACGCGAGAGCAGAGGCTTCAAGGTCGTAGCTCTACCGGAAGAAGCAGACGACAGCGGCTCACATATCCCGAGCCGAGCGCTACCGATGCGCCATCTATTAGGCAAGAGCAGAGGCCGCAGCGCTCCGCCTCCCGAGTCCTCCTATTGGCGCGCCATTTGGAGGCGGAGCCTCCCTCGCTATTGGTCAGCAAAGTCAAGGATAGTCAAAACATTCACTTGCAGAACATAAGTCCTTGGTTTTGTGTTCAGAAACATCTCTTCTGTCAAAGAAAAATGAGAAAAAAATCATTTCGTGGTTCCTTTAAGAAGGGGTCTAAAACTCTGCAGGTTCATTTCTCTACACTTGTTTTCTCAGACCCTCGTGAACAATACCTCACTTGCTTGAACATTACGGCGTGTGCTTTTTTTAAATATCATATAAACACTGTGATTTGAGAGTGCTGATAAGAACAGTGCAGTTCTCTCCATTTATGAATAAGCATTGCAGGTCAAACAAATCCCAGAATAAAAAAGTATTTGAAAATTCACTTCTTGCATGTGGCATTGTGCAACGGACATATGTAATATAGCTAGAATTCTCCGTATGAAGTTGGCATTACAATAAGCATTGTTTATCATAAGCTGTCTCAATCTCAGTGTTCCACCCCAATTCTGCACTTTAGTTCAGTGTTGTTTGTCTGCGTGCTGTGACTGTGATTGTTGCAGTCACGATGTGGGGTGGAGGTTTTAGCAGGCACCTTGCAGGCTACCTTCATATTTGCAGTCTATTGGAAAACTTTTATTGTGTCTGACTGTAGCATAATCAGTCATTGGGCAGAAACAGCATCATCAGAACAAAGTAAGGATCTCCCTCCAGTTGGCACATGGGATGCATGCATCTTCTTCTCTGGTGGTCTACTTGGATATAGCTGAACAACCCACTACAGGCACCACGTTGTCAATGAACGAAACATTTCTCTTACAAATGGGCATCATAACTTAAAGAAGGAATAGGGATCATGTTTCCTTCATCGGTCCTGTCTTCTTCAAGTGAGCCTAATGCACTGTGGGCTTTTTGGAGATGCTTGTTCTCCAATTTTCTAGCAGCGTTAGGAGCCAGTGGCATGCATAGCCAGAAGGGGGATTTGGGGGGTACATTTGGTAGTGCATTTGGGAGAGGGAAACAAGGGTGGAATCCTCTTCTCCCGTGTAAGGTCTCTGTAGAACCCCTCCTGAAATATTTTTCTCGCTATGCCGATGTTAGGTGCTGATGAGATTTTAGACAGCTTGGTGCCAATGGGCTGCACGTAATATAGACAGTATAGAGTTCTCACCCAGTGTGCATACTCTTTGTACAATGACTGCAAAATTTGCTGAACAGTTTCAACATGAAAATCTGGACAGAATCATTGTGGAATACCTTTTTAACAGTGTTTCAGTGCTTATGTCTTGCATAACGTGTGCATCATGAAATATTACCACTGTGTATTTCAGAACACATCAGCATATGACAGTACCCACTTCGATACAACCAATGTGAACCCCCTGTACGTACAGTCACTACAGTCACCAGATAGCATCGTGGGCTTCGATACCGGGGTGTACAACCGATGCTACCAGGTGAATCCTACTAGTGGGGGCTCGTGACCATTGCAGACAATTTACAAGCAACCCAGAAGGAACCTTTGGAAAGAATACGCTGGTCTTGTGACACATCTTGCATTTTCACCCTGGAGTCACCAAAGAGCATGATATTAGTCATTGTTCAGTGCCGCTAACAAGTGCAAAATGATGGCCACATTCCCTTGTGACGCGCTTGGACCGAAAAAATAATTGCAGCACAGAAGACACACGAAAAAATAACACTCTCTTTAAGGTGAGGCAAAACATATGTGTTATCTGAGACAAACAACTGAACTTTTGGATAGGTGTTTTGGATAGGGAGCACCCTATCAACATCCAAAGATGTTTGTTCATCCTTTCTCTTTTTTTTTATAGAAGATTAAGTATTGCGTGTTATAATAGATGTACTGCCAATGCATATCCGTCAACAACAACAAAAAATAATTGACACACGTGAAAGCAGGATTGCTGACTTATGTTCCCTTGTTTGTCCAGTCACCAAATAACATGAATCACATATCCTGTGTGCCACCTCTTGACCAATCTGAAAATTGCCTTGTGACATCCAATCATGGCCCTACATGCATTGCTGTGCAGTCTGTCATTGGATTATCTAAAGTAGGCTAATTTGGTTCCTCAGTTGTCATCGAAGATAAACAAAATTGTGTTTGTTGAGGAATGTGACGGAGCCCTCTTAAATGTGCAGCTGAGATATGTGATCGTCCATCTTTTCATGCTGTGCTGAGCTATTCCGCTATTCAAGTAGCTGTGAGGTGTTACAATTCAGTAATACCAAGGCAAATTAACATTACTATCATTCTGCATTTGTTACATGAGAGTGGTAGCTTGGGGGTGGTGGAAAAAAAATGAGGGGAAGACTAGCACAACATTCTTTGTTGTGCAACTTTGCAGCAAGGTAAGCATGCATGTGACAACAACAATGCAGTGGTGTTCATGTGATGCAGGTGCTAGAATGCTCTCTAAAATGTCGCAAGCAGTATTTTGAATTGGGTGACGGAACCTTAAGTATGCAAATTGTCAAGCAACAAAGAAGTAGAGAGACAAGGCTCAGACTTGTCTGTCTACTACTTGGTTGTTGCTTGTCTGCTGCCTCTAGGCTATGTGGCTAAAATCACACACTTTATGTCTGCACGCAACTATGAAAAAAGAGAAAAGAAAAAAAAGAGAAAAAATTGGTGGCATGCATCTATGATGACAATCTTGAATTTGCTGTGCTAGCAGAAAGACACAGACGGACCACAGCATACAGATGCCGCCCGCAGATGACACCTTGCACAACATGCAGTCCCTCCTGTTGGCATAAAAGCAAATAATATATGGCTTTTTATGTACTACGACAGGACTTTCTGACACTACCCATGAACAAACCTTGTTTGCAGTCGTTGTTTGATACCATTGCTGCACATTCAAAAATCATTATATACACATTCCTGATTACTCTAGAACGAGACCACCTTTCCACTTGAAAAATGGTAGTCAGTACATCCTATACTAGAAAGTATGCAGGAGGTTCATGCGGCAAGGAAGTACTTTGTGATTCTAACTGCCAACCAGTGTAGCGCACATTTCTGGGTAAAGGACAAATGAATGGATGTCAAATAAAAGTGCAGCTTTTGCAAGTACTATCCTTGTGCCCGGAAAAGAGAGATATGAATTTAAAATGTAAGAGCTATAATCCTACAAAGTCAGGTACAGTACAATGCACAAGTGAGCTGATGACATAGGTCCATAACGAAAAATTCTAATATTAGGGACGGCAAGGAAAATGTACACAAACAAGGTCTGAAATGCAACTGAGAAGTTGATTTGACAGATGAGAAATTTACACAGAATGGAAGAATCCAAGTGGGCCAGAAAGGGAAAGCCATTATCTCCCCCACAGCTGGACCAAAGGTCACAGAAGACTTGCTGACAGAGTTCCCACAAGAGGAGAGAAAGTCTCCCTCAAAAGCATGCTCAAAAGCCTATTCTAGTCAGCCTCTCTGGCCTTCACCATTGTCTCATGCCACAAGGGAATGTAGCTCTTGCAATCATCCAAGTGTGTTACCACTTTAGAAGCGTGATCATTATTTTTTACATGTAAAGCTTGCTTTTGTGTGCGGTCATTTAAACATCTCTTGCTTTGGCCAATGTAACAAAACCCACAGACCAATGGCAGCTTGTACAGACTATTTGATTGACACATAATGAACTTGTAACTTTTCCAAATGGTGTAAACATATCAAGTCAGAAATTTTGTTTTCAAACAAGGTTAATGTCAAGCTTACTAGCCATTGCCATAAAGTTTTGTAATGTAGGGAATTACAGTACTAGTTCATTTAACTGACTTGTCACTTGGGTCCTTGCAAGCCATTTTGCCTCTGATCGTTTTAGGCTGTGAGGTAACACTTGATCAGGGTAACTAGCTTACAGAACCATGAAATTGACGTAGGCATGAGGTTGTTTGGACGTAAGCCCAGATTACTCCCTATTTAACAGGGTTTTAGTGACAACCAATAGCCGGCAAGATGAGGTTCAGGTTCAGCTTACAGTAACTGAAGACAGTCTAGCGTCCGGCAGTAGACATCTGTGCTCGAGCTGTAAAAACTTGCACCGGCTACAAAACAAATTAAAACCAGTGATGTTTTGAAGCCTATTCGAGCTTCTATATCAGAAACTCAGATGATGAAGCCCGAATCGGCTTCAAAAGATCAGGGGTTTCATTTTGTTGTGCCTTATTGTGCAAGTTTTTACAAATCGAATTTACAGTAACTTCAACATAGTGAAGGATGCAACAAGAGCATTACATCGAGGAAATGAGGATAGCGTTTGTAGAGAGCTCGAACAGTAAAAGATGGCTCAAGTGCGGAAGACCTAATAGACATTCACAATCGTAGATAATGCTTTTATCCTGTGACAGTAATAATAAATCATCGACAAACCTTTTCACAAGAACAGAGATAGGTGGAAGGCTGATATATAGGACATATCAGCAAAGTCAACAGTGCTCACTTAAATTTCAAGCAAGATAGACACAATGGAAATTAAAGTAAGCACGTACAGGCGGGCCAGAGGAGAGGAGACACACACACCAAACGCTGTATAAACAGTTTACCATGAACTGTGTCAACGAGGCTTCTGTGACCTTCGGTTCAGCTTTGGGAAAGCAGATGTCTGCGCAAGTAAATTCCTCAGCTGTGGCTGAGACCTTGGTCATGGACATTTTTCCTGTTGTCCCTAGTCTCGCTTTCTTTCTTTTTCTTTTTTGGTTATGGACAAGTTAGAGTCGCATCAAGTTATTTTTCCAAGATTTAAAGCAAATGTCTCATTTGAAGAAAGTTGTGGAGTCCAGTGAGATGAAATGTGTCCCCAGTAGACACGACAGTGAAATGATACACAATGTTTGTGACCCAGATACAGTGGTGACTATGTACGTAATAGGACACATTCTTTGACTGCCGTCCACAAATTTGACACTCAGTCTCACACACAGTCGCCGCCTGCCATTTACTTTCCCTTCCTCAGTTTTCCCTTCTATGCATTCTCAGAGTCATTATTCCACGTGTAGAAGACAAGGGGTGAAATAAGGGTCCGTGACACAGATCAGACCTTCTGACAGAAAATGATTATTAAGAGAATGATTTTGCACATATTCACTGCCACAAAACAATAGACTATATGTGCTTACTTCTTACGAACCTATTTTGTCAACTCTGGTAGGTCTTGCCATCTCAAGAGTGTCGGCTGATTCACCAACCCGTTGGTTGGGTGTATTTTGTTGGCTCTGTCTGATGAGTATACCGTATACCGACCTTTTGCCGAGTAGTGTTGGTGGCGAGTCTGGGACCCCGGGTTGCTGTCAGGGTTCAGGCATATTTGAGTCTCTAACACCTAATGAGGCCTGGAACATTCCTTTGTGCATCCACGACTGAGTGGTTCGTGCCCATAGAGACTGACTGTAGCATTATATGGTGAAGGTATTGGTAGCATGAAAATTTACTTGACTCCAAATTGCTAACTTTATGCTGAAACATTATTTTTGAGCCGCGATCATTTTCAACTTACAAAAGACATACAATATACATAAGAATGGCACAAAAGCTTTTAAAGACAATCTTTCGATGTACTGATTCTACATGGAGACCCTGCCCGATAGCTGTTGCAATGCTAGCTTCTGAGTAAGTAGAAGGAAAGGGACAATAGAAATGGTGTGTTTAGTTCACGTAGGGAACCCTCTGCATCTGAATGGATCGCATGTACCCAGCGGCCTCTCTTCCTAATTGCCATCTAGTAGTATTATGAAATCTAATATCGTAATGAGCAATAGTATGGCAAAGTATTAATGCCTTCCTGTTTCCACAAAAGCCACAGATAGTATTCATCTTCCATGTCTGTGATTACAAAGGCACATGACCCTTCTGATTTGTTGCTTGATTAGTGAGAAACAACTAATGGCACATTTCGTTAACCAATAAAAACAACAAAATCAGGGCACACCCCCTCTTTTTATGAAAAGAGGCTTGGCTAGTAGGATCTTTTCCTGTTGCAAATTTATCCTGTAAAAGCTTTACGCTGCTTCACACCGAAGAAAAAGTAGCAGCACCGTCAAAGGAACAGTAACATGACCACATTTATTTATTTGCAATACTGTTAGTCCGTAAGGACCGTTAAAAAGGTGGGGGGGGTAATAGTCATAGCACACACTGACACAAGATTAACTCAGGAATTTAGGACGCGACTGTAAGGCATGTGTAAGTACAATACAATACACTTCTACAATATTAATGGCAAATATTATCCCATATGGCTCAAATGGTTCATAAAGGTGGCAAAATCGTCCAAATCTACAACATACTGTGTCGGCCTATTCCATGCGTCAACAACATCCGGCAAAAAACGAGTACTTGAACACATCTATGTTTGCGCTGTAGGGTTTGACATACGTGGAGTGGGGAGGAAATATGGGGCAGCTACAAACATGGCATTGTGTGTGTGCTGTTGATAAACAAGTTTGGCATATTTTCTGGCCACCTGTAGCCTCACAGAGTTTGTCGGGAGGTGAAGGAGCTATACACATGGAAAATTGTTTTTAGAGAACTGCTTGGAGTGAAGCCACACTTATTGGGCACCTCATTTTTAGGGAAATAATGTATTCATTTACCTTAAGCCTCATTTTAAAATATTGGAGCAAAAAAAGTTTGTAAGAAATACAATAACTCATAAGAGGCAATTTTAATATGAACGTACCCTTCATGCTGTTTGCACAAGGAGAATGGTCCAGCACTCTCGCCACTATCACACCGGAAATTTTCAGACTTTGCATGGGAATGCAGAAAGAAAAATTCTGTGCTATTGCTACCACTTTTACTTGACTAACACAATGGAAAGCTATTACTATAACAACATGTCAACTTCTCAGCGTTCACCTGTCGACCAACATCACCTCTGAACAGAGCAACTTGCCTCTCGCTGACTAATGTGATCAAAGTTTGATGCGTATCTCTTGCATGTTCATATGCTGTCCTGCCAAAGTATTTTACATTGTGGATCATGTAAATTAATGTAAGATTGCTACATAAAATACTACTACAGCTTACTTTAATTTCGTACTACATTAGCCAACAACAGTTGAAACTGCATCAGTCTTCACATAATCCATTCATGGTGGAAATTTTCTTCGATTTGAGTGCATGTGACTTCAAGAACCAGCGAAATAGAATGTGTAGTTAGAACTCTATACAGAACTGTATAATTTATTTATTGTTATGTATGATGTAATATATGAAACATGTTTCTGTGTAGCGAGAAAATAAACTATTAAGCCCTTCTAGAGGTGCTGCTGAGTGTGTGTGTGTGTGAGAGTGAAAAAAATCGCTCTGTATTTATGTATAAGTAGTGTCCAAGGTTGAATATGCAGAACAAGTCGGGAGACGAGTTCAATTTCTCCTCTTTTGTTTCCTTACACACAAACAAACAAGGTCCAATATTTGTTTCACATTGCGTTTTGTGAGTGATAACCCTCAAAATACCTGGCACAGACTTTGTTTTCTTCTGTATTCTGCTTGTATTCTGGAGAGAGATAAACACAACGACGAGTTTGAGCACATGCTCGAACCTCAGAATAATCATACCATATTCAAACAATGGGCCATTTCTTCAGAAAAGATCGACACTGTCGTGCGGCCAACCTGCAAAATAAAGTGGTTGGCACTCTGGTTGGTATGAGCGTAGCGCGTGAGCTTGTTCTCTTCGTATCTACGATGGGCATGGAAAGCTATTTCGGTTCAATAATCAGGACCGTGTAGTCCCAGGAAACAACATCATCCACTTGGGACACTCAATCTTTCATCACACACTCGAGGAAGATCATAAGCAGTGTTCTGTGCCAGCAAACATAGGGCTTCTTGCGTGCCCCAGATCTGCCCTTTCACTGGCAACCGATTTCCACTTACGATGGAGGGGTACAGTTGCAACACTGATGTCAGCGAGCTGCCAAATAAGAGTAATGTACGACTATTCAAAGCGTTTGCCACTTTTTATGCCTGCCACTGATGAGGAACTACATAAACATATATGTTGCCATTCAGATGTGAAGCCGACAGTGTACAACGGTGCTGCTAGGATTACAATTAACTATACAGTTTGACAACGTTTGGGACAAGATGTGTTGTTTGACCTTCTGCAGCTTGGCATGATTGGAGTTGTGCCCGGCAGTTTTCAACTCCAGGAAAAAGGGGCGATTGCCACCTGTTCAGATTTCACTTGAACAGTTAGGATATTCGAGGCTTTTGCGTTTGATGTTCGGATAAAGGTGTAATCCGGACACAAAATGTGCAGAAATTGGCGAAGTCGGAGTAAAAACCGGCGGAATAAGATATACGGCTTGAGGTTTTTGTTTTTATCATTGTCGCCAAATATTGAGCGATAGCTGAAATGACGAATCAAATGCTACATTGAGCCACACGAAGGAGCTATGGACAACCTCTAATCTATTATTAGAACCCTCCAAACCAAGTTATCAGCTTTCAAGTCTCAAGAATTTGATACAGTTTGATACAGTCCCTCACATTCCACTTTATCCAATACAAGACAGGGCAAAAAAAGAAAGGAGCGTGGCGTGGCAGGGCCCAGCGCGGTAACAGCTCCCCATAGAACCTATATATAGTTTGAGATAGTTCACACGGCACTGGGCACAATGCAAATGACATTGACTGGGCTAATGAAAATGCCACGTTATACATTCCAGCCAGCCAATCGTGCCTTCTTGCTTGCCTCGCCTTTTGGCGTGTACTGGCCTGACCATCGACTTCTACTGGTTTTCTGCCTGACACCCAGTTGTCTGTCGTCTAATGACTGCAGCAAGTTTTGGTTAAAAAGAAAAAGTATACATCATATTGATTCAAACGACTATCTATACAAAGCCCACTGTGTTGCAGTTGTTACCACTGTGTAACCAAGTCCGAAGTGGGAAAACGAACATGCTCTGTAATTCGTCACGGACGAGTCTCATTCATAAATGCCTATACTACTCCATGATGGGCATCACATTTCAATGCTTGCTGAAGACTGGGAAGTGGTGGGTTCGAGTCCTATACCACCGGCTGTGCTGTCTGAGGTTTTCCTGGGATTTCCGAAGACTTTCCAGACAAATGTCTGCATAGTTGCCCCTGAAGTCGGCCCAGGACATAACCCCCCCCCCACTCCTTCCTGCTGTTCTCTCTCCACCTGTCCACGTCCGTGCGCCACTCATACCCAAAGTTGCTTCGTGGCGCTAACAGGGAACTAATTAAATATTAATGAAAAAAAAAAAAACCTGCATACTAATGGCAAAACAAAACTGCAGTGAAATGGAAACAGCTTGTGTGACACGCGACTCTATTATACAGTGTTATTTCGAAACTATGCCGAAACCTTCACGTGAGTAGAGCGGTTACTTCCCCACCCCTCTGCACGGTATTTGCAGACTGAAAGGGTGGGAACCGTGGTAGCAGGTAAAGAAAGGCCTGTAAATGTTCCGTGTCAATAGACGAGAAAAGGCTATTTTGTCTGTCTTATTGTGCTATCGTCTGAGGCGTCATAATGTGCATGTGCCCTCGGGAAACAAAAGTGAAAAAGTCCGTATTGCCTTTGTATGGCTGAATTAATTCAGATGTGGGTAAGTAGCACAGAAAATGAACAATATCTGTTGAATAAGCCGTGTCATATGCAACACTTGTGTACCAGGCTGAGGATAAAAAATGTGCAACAAAGAGATGAGGCCAAAGTTGAGGATAACTGTCGTGGGTCGTGTGGTGGGGGTGTGGCCCGTGCCCAAAGGCAAAGGAACTGTAGGGTTAGAATCTAGCCTACAGGCTCCGGTTTTCTGATTGTAGAGCACGCTCCAAGACTTGAAAACATCAGTGACCCTGATCGAGTCCGGTATTCATGCCAGTGCTGTTTGTTGCAGCTTCCTACTTCGAATGCTAGCACATAGAAGTAAAATGCAAGCGCGCTGGTTTTGACGTTGGCAACATGTCCCTGAGCTGTTTGATGTGATTTGCCTCTTGTCCTTCCCCCAAGCTTAGTGACATGTTGCCTACGTCGAATGCTAGATTCTGCTTCACGTCCCGCAAAGTCCGGCAAAGTCCTGCTACGACCCGCCACCGTCTCGCGCATGCGTCGATGCCTTTTTCTCAAATGGCCCATTGACCTTTAGCCTCTTCATCCCTCCACGTGGTACCGAAGCCAACGGAATAAACCTCTACCCGAGAAACGTCCTCATGACGTTTGTAGACAGACCGAAACCGAAACAGATCGGAAGGGGAGAGCTGGTTTCCAGGAATGGGCAGTTGTTCGCTGCCTCCTATTGAAAGAAAAGTAGGACCGAAGGTCGCGTCCCTTTCAGAGACCATCGTAATCCCCTCAAGACCGTGGCTTTCGGGCGCGACCTTGTTCGCCACTAGCTTTGAACGTAGCTCAACTCTACCAAACTCGTGGCGCTGTCGAACATTATGACGTCATTTGTTTACAAACAGGTAGAGGTCTATTGGCGGCCATATGTGGAGACAATAGAAAGAAACCGAGAAACCCGTCTATGAAACGGACATCACTATGTTGGGCACCGGCCGACAATCTGCTTAGATATTAAATAAACGAATGTTAAAGATCAGGGCTGCTTCTGCAGCTGCGGAGGCTCCAGCAGCAACGACATCAGCGTGACGTCCCTTCCTATTCCTGAGGAGGAGTGAGGGGGCGCTGTCACAAGGAGGGCCACTTCGAGAGTTTCGCGGCCGTGCCAAGTATATGTCGCCACGGTAGTATCGATTGGGGCGCCATCACTTCGCAAGACTTCTTCATCACGAAAAGAAAACCCGAATTAATAGGTGTACGTCTACAACAACCGAACAAAGTGCGAGCCTACGTTTCTTTGAGTAAACTCGTTCTCTTCGATTTAGAAGTGTGTGTCACGTGGTCACATTCCTTCAACCGCCAGCAAGCAATCCGAAACTTTGGGCGCGAGCTTTGAACCGTTGACCATTGGAGTGGCAGCAGTGGAAGGCGGAAGCTGGTGCGTTAGTGTGCTATTTGTATCAACTTGTATTTTTCAAAGTAAGCAACCGTAGAAATATTATGAGTTGTGATGAATGTGCCTGGGTGGGTGCGTGAACTGTTATGCGATTTTGTATTGCACAGATGTGATAGACACCAGTTCCGGATATATGCCAAGCAAAATCGCACTGGTAAGAATAAGAATACTCGTATCTCTGCGAAGGTAGTTAGTACGTGCGGAAACCGGAATTGGAGGATTCACATTTGATCGATTATTTTCAGGTCCTTCGAGGTGCAGAGCATCGAAGCTGCTTTCCCGGAAGCGTTGTGTACGTACGGAGATCCATATTGACATTTCAAAGAACCTTGCAAATATATAAAGACCGCCTGAAAGCCAAGCTTCATGATACTGGAGAGCAAGTCAAGATGCATGCCTCCTCCAGATGAGACTTGCTGCCCTATGATGGGTTTGTAAACTATGTAATTACACTTTTTTGCAACGCCTATGCAGCGATTTCGAGAAATGTAGGGACATCATATTTGCATATTTATGAATAAGCTTGATGAATACAGTGTTTCCGTTCCAATATCTGTGTTTGTCACTTTCTGACGTCCGTCTCGTAAACCAGTAGAATAATTAATGAACGGCACAGAACTGCAGCCGGAGAGCCATGCGGAGAGCGCTCCGCCATTTTGGATAAGTATGAAAAACAGCGTCCTCGGACGAGTGCGGAACCTGCCGCCCTATCCAAACTCATAGCGAATGCGCAGAATTGGTCTTGCAACCACTGGGGTCGTATTTGGCGCTGCTGCTGCCCGAAAAACGTCCCCATTGCGATCAATGGGAGTGTCGCATCCCTGGCGCCGTGGCCGTGCAGCGCTGAGCGGAAGGCTTTGTTGTCCAAACATCCGGAGACTTCCGACGTGATCATGTCGCGGGGAGCACGGTGTTACGTCCCTGGCTGTGCAAAAACTTCGGTTGCTAACCCAGAAGTGCTGTTTCACGAGCCGAGGGACAGCGACACGAAACGAAGGTGGGAGGCAGCAATCGCCAGTGCACAACCTGGTATACAAAAAAGCCTTAATGTCCTGCGTGTCTGTTCTTCCCATTTTGCGGACGATGCGTATTTGGAAGGCGACATTCTACGGATCCGCTTTGGGATACCTCTGAAAAGAAAGCGACTAAAGATTGGCGCCGTGCCCACAGTATTTCCGGCACAAAGGGAACTATCCGACGTGCCGTCTGCCCAGGTATGTGACAACCATGATAGTGACCGGGAGGTTCGATTCACAGGTTCACACGATGCAACTTCGTTCCAGCAACGGTTGCGCGAAGTTGCAGAAAGCACTGGAGCAGGCTCCTTTCACACAGTGAGCCGGTGAGCAACACGCCGCATCGTAGTGTTGAATAAACTCGACAGATAGCGCGATAAAATGTCATCGTCGTCAGCTTCGTTCAATAGCGCGAGAACTGAAAAATACGTATTCAAGAAAACATTCTTGCGAAATATTTTACATGAACCGCCGGAGACGATGCATGCTGCTAGCGTCGGGAGAGTCTTTTTGCCGGCCATCAGCCTACTGCACGTGACTCTCCAATGTTTCCTCCTCCTCTCACCAACGTCACATTGTGACGTAACAGTGACGTGCCATGCTCAGAAGCTCCTCCCAGTGATGGTCACTTTTCGTGCTAGCGGCAGCGCAAGATGACAAACTGCGCTATTTTTCGATGCGACAACCATAGTTTTCATAAAAGAAAATGTGAGAACGACAATGACGAAGCGCCTTTGGGATAAAAGTACGGACGCGTCCGGATTTCAAAACACTATTCAAAAGGCTTTGTTTTCGAGCAAATGATAGATAAGCCCGGCAGCTACGCCGAAAAAGTGACCAAACGGCCAAGTGGCCAAACGGGTTCGTTGACGTCATGTGAAAACACTCTATACCTTCCCTTGGACGCGCGCTTTTCAAACCTCGCTGACATCACCGTGACAATATCTGCCGTCTACCGTCCCTTCCAACTCCATCATTTGCGGCCTCGTGGATCAGTTGGTAGCGTGTCCGCCAACCGAACCCAAGGTTGTGGGTTCGATCCTGGCCGAGAACACCAGCAGTTGACGAGAAAATTAAAAGGGTGCAAGCTAGCTGGTGTACTGCAATTAGAGGTAACATTTACTTGCGTTTCAGGAACGGTTCTGTGTTCTTCTAACTCAAGGAAATGTTACCCCTTTCAACACCGGCAGTTTGGTGGCAGGGTACAAGTTGCATAAGACAGGTCATCTTCCACCATGTGCTGAGATTTCTGGGCATGTGAAGTTAACCCTCAGATGGATAAAGCGAACCCATTGATCGACCACTGTGGCGTCACTCATGATCATGTTTGCCTTGCGATGTAAAGCCGCGAAGTATCATTATTATTTATTTATTTCGTTTATTACAGTGCGACATCTCACTGTCGTGAGCGCGACCTACTAGCCCCGTGCACTTCGCCAGGGGGCAGCTCGACGCTCTGCCTTGGTCGCCACTCAGCGGCGGAACAGTTCGCAGCTGGGTAGGTGAGCCGGCTGCAACGGCTGTAGTTTTGTACGATGTGGCTTCGAGAATTCTACGTAATTGATCTGTTATGCGACTTCTTCCGTAGTTCTTATATGAAAAAAAATGCATTAAGCTTGACGAGAGTGGTCATACGGAGTCTGTGAAACTCAGAACAAGATAAACGTTGGCTCAGTCGTAATTGCAATATACGTACGCTACGTTGGTAAACATGGTTATGGCGTACAGATCAGTAGGTGCTGTGTAGATCCAATGTTCCGCTGAAACAGCGAACACTTCTAGCACGTTATGAAATATTCTTTTGCGCCTTTGTATGTGTGCTGCTGTCTTTCCGAGCCGTGTTACCCATTACGGCGTCCCGAATTCATCATTATGTATTTGGTGCACGACGATTTTGACATTTATTTTACTTCACAAAATATTATCCTTATGAAACACGTACAGAAATATATAGTTATATAGAAACAGTATAGTTGAAACCAGTTTCGAGATATCGTGTTATTAACAAGAACAGATACCGAGAAACCCATCCATTAAACGAAATCAATTACAGAATAACAGATAACACAAATGAAAATGCGCTAGTTGTGTGGGTCACAACGAAATTATAGATCATAAATCAGTTATTACAATATAAGTGACCACATATTGCTTTCAGTCTATTCTCTTGCTGTGTTTTCTTTCCTTTTTTTATGTTTTGAGCGATTTGAGCAATGTGGTGAATCACAGGCAAGACTGCTTGCTATTCAGACTTGTCGCGCTTAGTGTGCGCTTAACCTGTTTTGCAAAATTACATCATGCTGCAGCTTTCCACGTATTAAAGTCGTGTCCTCCCAATCTGCCGAATCCCAACTCGCCGAATGCATTGAAGGCCGGGAGACAGCCGTAATCCCTTGACCTCCAAATGTGCTGGTTCGACTGGCCGAATGACCGACACGTCCCTTCCCAATTCGCCGAATTTACCTTACCACCGTGACTTAGCGCCTAAGACGCAAGACCATCGCCTTCCGCATCGAAATTGGGAGGTGACCCGACTGCGCTGTCTAGATGTTTTCTCTGGCTTCTCCTGAGATGTTGGTAAGGTTTACTATGAAGGTGGCTCAGGACGCACTGTCCTCCCAGCAGGGCCGGTGAGAGAAATTACGGACACCGGGAATGGAAGACTACGGAGTCCTGCCCAGGCCCCCTCCTCACGTCTCCTGGTGTTTGCAACTGTCGGACGGCCCATGAAGAGGCCCGGGGCTCCATTCCCCCCCCCCCCCCTCTCGCAGGTCCTACCTCCCAGTGTAACTTGTCTTCCGCCGCACCTGTAGGCAGAACGCTATGTAACTATAACACGCCGTCAATCAGCCAATTCGATTGTTCGTGGGACGTTCTGTCCTTCTTACGTTCATCTCTCATGGGGCTTTCCATTGCCTTGACAAGCATTACACTTTCGCTGTAATTGGTTCATAAGCGATTAACGAGGGCTTCAAAATCATCCTCATAGCCAGCCACCGGTAGGACCTCTCATGAAAGTGACGCAGAGCTTACGGCTTCTAGGTTCAGGAGCCGAAATAAAATACCTTTCAAATATTTAAATGAAAAGCACAGAAAATTTAACGGACTGAAATGTCTCGAAGAGATATTTTTCTTACTCTGAATGAACAAAGTACTAAACAGCACACATATTGTTAACGAAATAATGTCGAGAAAACATGCGAGATGTTGGCAAGGATCCAATACGAAAAACCACGGAGACCAGGGTACATAGAAAGGCCACACACAAGAGAAGTTTGATCTAGAGATGTCCCCCTTTGTTACTCTGGCCACGGATAAATTTATCGTCTCCCTATTAAACACTTCAGCTGTGGCATTATCTGCAGGTGCTGCTACGTTCCCTATATAGTCGGGGGTTTTCGTCATAAATATTGCCAATGATGTTGCGATTGGTGGGTGTCATCTTTCAAAATCATTCAATGATTCTCGCACGTTTCTTTTCTACAGGTAATTTTCCACCATACCCAACTCGCCGGAAAGCTCCTATATCATTTCCCAGCTTGCCGAAAGGAGTTGACCTTTCCCCTCAAAGATAATCCGCTGAACTGCATTCGGCGAACTGGGATTCGGCAGACTGGGCTGTGACCATTAAAGTGACAGTACACCAAAGTTTAGGGAGGTCAGAACAGTCTTCCTGTGGATGCTAGTTGTTGACTGCAAAATTTTCCGAAGTGCAGCAGCAGGCGCTTGTGTTGCCGTTGGGCAAACACTAATCACCATCTTGTCTGTGAATAAAGAATCACTCTCCTTCTTGGAATTTAGAATGATATGCTTCCTCTAGCAAACAAACAAAAATCTTACCTTGCCGTTTGAATTGTTTTGAGTGACAGATACCCAGCGGTGTCGCGATCGGCGTCCCTATTTTGTACGGGGAAGCGCTGAAACTTGAAGCGCTTCCCAGTTTCGTTGTGAGCATCGCTCTCAATATGAAAACGACGGCCGAAGTAACAGTATCTCCTGTTATGACCATCATTCGTTGACACTTTTTAGTGTTGGGATCTGCGTTTCCCATTGCCCCACATTGTCACCATGTGTCAACCACCTACTGAGTTGGAGACGGCCTTCGCGGGAGGGGCGCTACCAGTGCTCCGAAACTTTAGTGCACGGGGCCTTATGTCATAGGACCATGTCATACGCACCCGGCCCTTCCCAGCGCCGCATTTGGAAGCTAGCCGTGGTGCAACACTCATCGGGCCGGCTATTGCTTCCTCAATTTCTTCAGCTTTCCTTAGTATTCTTGTACAAGCGCTGGATGTCCAACGAGAGATGCTTCTTTCTAAAGTTATCATCACCATCATCATTCTACGCGTTTTCATAGGAGCTGTCGTCTGCTACGGTAGTCGTACGCCCGCTTGTGCGCGTTCAAATTTCCATTGTCCAATCATGATCTCGCGGGCCGATACGCAGCGCTCCTAGCTGATCGTGCGGACGGGCTCTTCATAGGGGTTGCCGGTTATGACATGATCGTTATAATCTGGTAGGTCGTGGTCGTGAGGCAGATTACCAGACGCGTGCTATGTGCCATGCGAAATAACTTTTTTTGTTACGACCCATTATATAATATAATTTAATATAAGGTCGTCATCTTTATTCTCAGATGTCATAATATAAACCTCTGATCACCTGCACAGTCCGCAGTGTCCGTCCCCAGGAAAAGAGGTGCGGGCTTGCATACTTAGGCCCCCTTGGAAAAAAATCTTGGGGACGCCCATGTATATAACTGCAGCCTGTACAGTGAATCAATTCAGTACAGTAGTACAATATAAGGAAACACAACACCTGATTGCTGCTAATTGCAGTCAACATGAAACGAACGAAAGTTATAGTAGCAATGGAATAATTATTGGGTCAATAATTACCCGCAGCAAAGTCCATTGTTTCATCCGTACCCGAGCACTAGAACAGTACAACGAGTGGGGAACTGTCCACGATTGCCACAGGTAATTACTCTCATAAATGACATAAAAACACTTTTTATGTCAAAGGAACATTTATGTCATTTATGGAACCTTTATGGAACATTGTGTATAAATAATTACATGTATAGGGAGTTTTCACCTACGTCACATTGTGACGTGGCATTCTAGTAAGCTCCTCCCACTGATGGTCACTTTTCGCAAGGTGCGCTATTTTTCAATGCGACAACCATAGTTTTCATAAAAGAAAAGGTGAGAACGACAATGACCAAGTGTCTTCGGGACACAAGAAGGGTACGGACGCGACCGGATTTCAAAACATCATTCAAGGCTTCGTTTTCGAGCAAATGCTAGATAATCTTGACAGCTGCGCCGAAAAAGTGACCACCACCATGGCGGCCAAACGGGTTCGTTTGACATCATGTGAAAACACTCTATATTGATACTACATGCATATGTAAGATGGAACATTTTAAATTATGCGACCACTTGTTGCCAGGAATTTGTATCACATAAATGTGTCATGTTTTTAACTAAAAGCACATCACAATATTAACGCTGCTAACCTGTTTTGTTAGCGGAACAACCTTTAGCCCTTACGAACAATCTAAGTAACTTAATGCAGGTCATGATGTTTGCGAAGCACAAAGTGCTCTCCTGTGTACATACTAAAAATAGATTCCAGATAGGGGTCCCAGTTACAATGTGTTGAGACGATTGATACTTGAGATATCAGAGTCACGGTGAACTATGCAGGTTGTTCAATTACACCTTTTCACTAACATGGCAATGAAGACAGACTGTCACATGTAACGAACGGCACGCGTTGTCCCACGCAAGGATCCAGCATCCCTCCAAACTACCTGCTAAAAATGCCAACAAAGCCCGAAAAGTGAGCATACGCACACGGTTGTCACATCGCCCTACCGAGCCCTGGAGATAAAATCTCCGTTTCATCGGCTGCACCGTCCCCGCGAGGAAGGGAGGGTGGGGAGGCGTTGAAAAAGTCACGTGGGGTAGGCAAGAAGCCGGCAAAAAGACCCTCCCGCTAGGGGAGCATTCGTCACCCGCGGCGGCTGTGCTGCGGAATTTAAGTATCGGAAGTGACGCCACGACAACAAGTCATTGCGATTGGATGTCAACGGAGGAGGAGCTAAGTGATGGACACGTTGCTAGAGCATTGCAAATTGCCGAGCTGGCCCGAAAACCGGAGGGCCAGGCTCCCCGGCCGAAATTGGGCCTCAAAGTCGTTTTGATTGCGAGCACGGGCCGGGCTCGGGTTCAGTCCGAGAGTTCTGGGTGTCGAGCAGAGTTTTTGTAGGCCATTCTGTCACATTCACATTATTTAAGGATAGTTGGGTTCCTAGCGAAACTGGAAAAAACGTGCTGGATGTGTGCAATAGACAACACTCTAAAAACTGAACTTCACCGCATAGTACGCTATGCGCCAACCATTGCCACGAATGATAGGGTTATCGCTTCTGATTCTAAAACATGTATTACGAGTCTCCACCGCGTGCATTGGAGCTGTTGGATTACAAAAATCTGTCTATGCAGCTGTGGGCTGGACCTCGACCGGGCTGAGTTTGGGCTAGGCTAGGGTTTAAGCCCTCGTGGCGTCGGGTACGGGCCGGGCTGAGCTTTGGGCAGCTGGGTCAGGTAAGACTTTCGGTATGGGCCGGTAAATTCAGGCCCGTGCAGTGCTCTAGAGCCTATAGGTTGGCCTGAAGGTTGCGAGAAGAATCGCTCTTGAAGCGAATGGTGCTGCAACTCTAGCAACCGTGATGCGCATCTTGCTTGCGCGCCACTGAAGTTGTATCGTGTGAATTGACCCTAAATCTCGGAAAATGAGACCTTGTCGAAATACGACCGTGTCGGCCGCCTAAGGCTGGTCGTAGAACTCTACGTCCGGCTTCGTTGGTACGGGCATCTGCTCCAACGAGTCTGCTATCTATCTTTTGGGGGTCTTAGCCGGATTTCATTTGTTGCAGGACCCATTTAGCCGTACGTTATAGATAGGGTTCCGCGTTTTCAGTATTTGCTGAAAAACACCCGCGGAATATTTTTTTTTCGAAATTCGCCATGTTCCGAAAAACTCGGAGAATTTCTTGTATATGGTGCAAGATGCAGAAAATGCCGGTACCCAGTTGCACTTGTTTTCCGCTGGAGCATCACATTTTCGTTTTTCCTTCACCTCATTTCCAGGTGCAATGCGGGGAATACCGCCCTGCGGAGCCGTTAGCCTCTAGATCAGGGGAAAACCTTCCTCTGTAACACTTTGATCAGTGGGTCCAGAGGGTTCAAGTACACGTGGAACCCTCCAACAAAGGAAAGGAAAATCATCGCGTTCTCAATGTCTTCCTACCACGCTGCTCTCTCTCCTTAGCCCTTCTCCCTGGTGATTATAGCTGCCGTTTTTTCGACATATACTTTTGGCGCAAACATTTTAAAATGCCGAATGTATCCGAATTTGACAAAACACGGCAGATGCCGAAAAACACCCGCCGAATCTCCCCAGGAATAAATGCTGAAAACGCGGAACCCTATTATACAGTTCCAAGTTTCTATCATTTGACCTCAAACTCAGCATGACTTCAGCATGTATATTTATACAGGGTGTCCACGCTAACTGTGAACATATTTTTTAAAAATATGTGTAACACTTTTTTCCAAGATGAAATCATTGCAATATAGCATATGCTGAAGGGCACTCCCTAGCAGGGCATTAGCAAAGTCCAAAGGCAATGTCTTAATTAACTTTCATTAATTAAGTTTTTAATTATAAAAGCTACAGAGTTGTCCCAATGAGAACATCTGTTCCTTTCGGTCACCTGATATCGTAGCCGTTTTCAGAACAAAAATCCGTTCGATAGATCGCCCGCAAAAAATTAGTGAAGGAACGCCTTTTTTTGCTTTATTTTGTTCATTGCGCATCTTCGGAGACGCGTATTTCCTTCATCCCCAACGGAAGAGTGGGAAGGAGCACAGTGCCGCCTCATGCGTCGAAGGTGAGCTTTAACTTGCGGAAACAAAACAAAAACAAATGTATCGGGTGACTCTATCGGAACTGGCCTTATCTTGGGTTGCATTTTCTGTTTCCTTTTAATCTTTTTCCAGGACGCGATTCCAGAGGCGATAGTGTGCTCTTTCTCCCTCTCACATTGGGGGTGAAAGAAAGACGCGTCTTCGAAGAAGCGCAATGAACAAAATAAAGAAAAAAATAGCGTTCCTTCACGAATTTTTTGCCGGCGATCTATCGAACGGATTTTTGTTCTGAAAACGGCTACGATATCAGGTGACCGAAAGGAACAGATGTTCTCATTGGGACAACTTTGTAGCTTTTATAATTAAAAACTTAATTAATGAAAGTTAATTAAGACATTGCCTTTGGGCTTTGCTAATGCCCTGCTAGGGAGTGCCCTTCAGCATATGCTATATTGCAATGCTTTTATCTTGGAAAAAAGTGTTATACATATTTTTTAAAAATATGTTCACAGTTAGCGTGGACACCCTGTATATGTGTATGAAGAATTATTTACCCTAATGGCAAACACTGGTTTTATGCTGCAGGTTTCATCGGGGAGCTTCACTGCAGAGAGTGGTACGTACAATGCATACTCCTCTTGTAAAATCTCCGAATGATATAATTCTCAGCCGTTAGAACGCACTCACTGGTTTGCAGCAAAATTGCATAATCTCAATCACTGCAATCTAAAGTACTGAACTTTACCTGACTTTAGTAGTAATTGTTACATCATTCATGGTGTTTGTTATCAAAATTATTCCCTGAGTGACATTTCCTGGAAAACCTATGTAAACCACAACAACGATGAATACGCCGGGGTCCATGCATCGGTACTTTTTTACTATGAGATCAGTGGTTCCAAAAGTGGGATTTTAAAAGCGCATCCATGGATGTTACATCGTTTTTTGTTGTTGCTGTTTGTTACGTGAAGAATAATCTTTCGCAACATATATTATTTTTCTTTCATCATTTTTCTTTAGAAAATAAAAGCACACTGCCCTGTTCATGACTCCAACCCTGCTCCGCAGGCACGCAAACATGCTTCCTCAGGCGAAGTAGGGCAAGCCAGACAACAGTGAGCCTTCCGCCATCTAGTATGCTTTCGTTCACATTGTCTGAACTGGAAACAGAGTTTCCAGAAGGCAGCTAGAGTGGAAGTGCAGAGCTGCTGTCTCCAGTACAGGTTCCCCTGCAACTTGTGGGTTTGCCAAGGTCTGACAGTCTTCCACTGAGAGACAGGTGTGACGGATCCAGCTCCCATATCTGGCGCTCTGCTCCAGTACTGGGGGACATCACAGCTGAATTCATGTATGTCGTAGATATATTACAATACTATTGCTGTTAATGTAATAATGGTATAGAAGTATGAGAAGAGTGATTTCTAAATTCTCAGCGAAAATGGCATGCAACATGAGCAGCATGGGCATATAGTTTAGGGTCTGACTTTTTGTGTTAAATGCCTATGGCAGATTCGGGGGGAAAAATCGCGTGCTATTTTTGAATCTGTAATCTGGGGTGAAATCGTGTACTATTGATACATCCAGGTGTCATTGGGTTATTATCTTTTGCTTTCTGTTCAGCGAGCCACCTGCGATTAAGGTGCACATATAGGTCAAACATACATACCTCTCGATGATACGTGATTGGAATTCGGGGAGAAATCGGGTTTAACCCGAATTGGTCCTAAACTGATTCGGGTGGGAATTATGGGGAGAATCAGGTTTAACGCAGATTAAGTCATACCCTAGATATAGTTCATTATATCTAGCATACATGTTTATGAATTACTTGAAGTTTTTATGAAGGAACACCAATTGTTCAACATGTTCAGGCAACAAATACTCTTGTCTTGTGAAAACTGTGAGACCACAAATAGAGAACAATCTTTCGCTTGACACCTGGGTGGCAGGAATGGACAACTAGAGCTGCACCACTTGAGTCATTGCAGGAGACTTCTCCTTTCCATGTGACTGTCACCAGAGCAGTGGTCTCTCCGAGCGTGGCAAGACAGGGGTGCATATGTATTACTCTACTTGAAAGTGTTATTGTTTTTGTGTGTGTGCGCTGGGAGGAAACACCTGATGCAGATGCTAACTCCCCAAAAATACTCCAGATGGCAGATGATGTAGAAGGCGTGAAGGCGTGGAAGGAACCTCCTCGGGTGGTTCTGCGCTTTCATTGCATTGCGCTTTCGTTGCCAGCCCTCCTCTCTACAGCCACTTCCAAAAGTTTTCTCGCCCATTGTTTCTCTGTGTTGTATAATAGACATTCTTGAATGTTGGGTCTACCATGGTTGCAAGTGCAAAAGTGTTGTTCCTTTTTTTAAATACAAACCTGGGCCAGTTTGCATAAAACTACAAGAATATTCCTTAATCTAGGGATGTCCTTATGTGGTCAGAAGCCTAAGCTGAGGAAATTCCCAATCCAACGCGAATTGGTTTACATGAAGGGCTAAGGGCCACAGGGCGCGCCGTTCTTTCGGAAGGGGTTTCCTTTATGCTTTCTCAAATACCTAAAATACGTAAAAAGTAATGTTGATGAATGTCGAAGCGCCGTCGCATCAGATTGTCGTCTGCTCTCTTGTTCGTCTACCGCTACAAGTTCGTGGGTAAAGTCTACCAAGAAGCTACACCTCTGTCTGTAGAACACTGACATTTCACAAAGAATAAAGTAAAACTGTGTAAGACATGTACAACACTTACACAAAAGAACAAAGAATTCGTATGTGGCCGAGGAAGCATTACCTTCTGCTCGAAAGGAACCAGTACACTCTTAAAAATGAACTTCACCACATAGCACGCTCCTAGCCAACCATCATCCCGAATGACAACGTTCTCACCCCTGATTTGTTGAAAGCAGGAGGAGGAGCCTATTTTGTGCCCATTATGCACGGCACAAAATAGGCTCCTCCTCGCGTTTTCAACAAATCTAGGGCGAGAACGTTGTATTTCGAGGTGATGGTTGGCTAGGAGCGTGCTATGTGGTGAAGTTCATTTTTAAGAGTGTACCTGCATCATTGAACGTTGCATCGAAAGATGTAAAACGCACTTCGGCCTTGCTAATCGTCAGATTTATGATGACGATAATGTACATCAATGAATTAGCACACGGAATAAACGAAGAGAAGTCGGGCGACTCTGTCGTCTGCTACAATACGGCTGTTCACATTGGCATCAACAAAGCGCCAGCGAAAAGAAAACTGGACAGTGTATGATAAGTTGCAGTTCCAAGCACGGTGGACCGTAATTATCGGTTCTTTCACCGTCACTACAACAACAAAAGTGAAGGGAGTAGCATGGGAGGAAATAGTCCACATAATGAATTCCAGAAGCCCGCTAGTTACGCGAACCTTAAAAGATATAAAAAAGCAGTGGGATAACGTAAAAACTCTGTGCAGGACACAGTTCAAGGCTTGCACTAAACAGAGGGCACAGACAGACACTAGTCTCTCTCTATTTCTGTGCAGACATACATTATTTACATTGTACAACGTACAGGAAGAGGTACAAACACGGCTGCCAGTGTGGCCCTCTGCCCACTGATATAGACTGTTGTAGATATACTTGGTAGGAACCCACCTGCTCTTCTTGGTATAGAAGGAAGTGCAGATATTGCTGGGAACATATTTTATTGGATATTTCAATTCTAATGACAATGACCTGCGTCCAACTTACACACCAGGGAAGTTAAACAACACAGCAACTACAGTCTTGACCTTCTGCTTAATAAGAGGTAAGCTTTGCTTGGAAACGTCAGAGAAAGCTTCTGCTCTAGTTAATTATTCAACAGTTTGATACACATCAGATGACTTTTATATTTTAGTAGAGACATGACGAAATAAGAGAGACCAATAAGGAAATATGCTACGCCACGTTACACCTGCACATCGGAGAGCTATCTTACTGCAGCTTACTTGTGTGTAGCAGTAATTCGCTGTTGATAACACCTGCATGATAATGCTCGCACTTACCGCATTGGCGTTTTGTCCATGCTGATATTGAGTTCCAAGGTTGATGCTTTATGCACATGGTAACTACTTCTGAATTTGAGTTTATTATCATTATTTTATTTTTCACTTTTCTTGGTGAAAAGTAAGGATTAGGTGCAGAAGGGAGAAATTCCTGTCTAAGGCACCTGACCCTCAAATATAAACTGGATATATACAAGCACAAACTGGGTAATGATGCTCAGAATTGGGACAATACACTTTTATTGTCGGCGATACAAAAATGACACAAATAGCTCCTTACCACAAGGGCATCTCACACACAGCTTGTAAATAGAATGAGAATGATCACAAATAACTATGAGTCAAGTACAGAGCACTGATGTGCATGAATTGAGGTGACATACTGTACGGGACATGGTTTGTCTGAAACATTCAGGATTCTTCAAGTCTCCTCAGTTAATAAAATCATCCTACATCGGGTCCACATTCGAAGAGAATCCCTGGTACATAGAGCCTGAATTTTTTATAGCCTAATTACTTTACTACTTACTTACTTATTTTTATGCACTCTACGTTCATGCAAATTCTAGTAGAAAAACTCACCATACCAGCTTTGGGGAGGAATCCGGCTTTAGAATCTGAACCCAATCATACTTACCCTCTCAAACCATTTGTGCTGCATTGTAGGAATCATAGAACAAGTAGCACTATACCTCCATATGGTCTAGTGCAGGGCGGTTTGCTGGGTAATAGTGGGGTTTCACCCTAAAGTGGCCATCCTCAGTTCGGGGTGTAAATTTGGGGAAGAATCTGAACCTTAAAACTTCAGGTTATACTGATACACGGCATTCGAATGCAACCAAGCTAATGCTAGCCATTGAACGACACCCTGATGATTTCAGACAACTATGCCCCCTACGGTACTTGTATTTCACAAAAAGCATTTGTATTTTTCATGGTTGCTACCGCATTCCACAATAACGTTTTCATGCACACGAATTTGCAACGTGAACATAGATCCAACATTGAAGCTACTTGTTGTGTTGCCAGTGTTAACAATAATTCAATGCCAAAAATGTCTGTTGCAGCATACCCGTAATACAGCAGCTCCTGTTGGTCAGCATTGGTGAAAGTGAAGGCTGCAGAGTGGCAACTTTTGAGTCTAGGCAGACCACTCTGAGGTAGCAGCACTCAGAACTAAGCACTTGTGCGACGAACGCGAAGTGCACATACAACATTGCGAAGGCGCACTCAGCAGGACGGTGGACACGAGCATTGCGGAACCAGCGTCAGCAAACAGAGAAGTGCCAAACCAGGACTTACCGGAGCAGGGCCCAGCAAGCATGATCAGCATCTACACATGACCTGCTGCAAAGGAATGTGCGAAAGAGTGAATTGGAGCAGCAAGCTTGCAAGAGCAAGCTAGAGCCGCGGAACTTGCTGAGCATTTGCAGCACTGAGAGATGTATGCCATCAGCTGTTAGATAGTTTTAGCAACCTCACTGATATGATGAAGCAAACTGAACAAATGAAGCCAATACTGCTACTGAATGAACTGATGCAAATTGAGATACTCTTACGTATATTGCTCTAGCTGCATTGGTCTTCAATGTAGTTAATGACACCCTAACATTGTGGCATACCTCAAAGTCCCCGGGGACAGAGGAATAAGTAGTAGGGAATAAAAGTTAATAGCCAAGGGTTTTTCTAATCTAAGAGAAGCCCATTCAAATCAAATTCTAACCCAATTCTATGCCAAAACTCAGTTGTAATCCAACACAATCCAATTCTAATTCATCTGATTGGTCGCCATTAGCTCCGCCCACTTCACGTTGATTGACCCATACGCCTACTGATCGTTGACTGGTTGACCATAGCTCCGCCCCTTTATGCTAATTAGTTGGCTCGGCTCCGCCCACTTCACACTTGCCCATGCTAAGCCTAGTGATCGATGATTGGTTGACCATAGCTCCGCCCCTCTAAGCGAATTACTTGGTTCTGCCCACCTCACGCTGATTGGTGCATGCTAAGCCTGCTGATTGGTGAGCATAGCTCCGCCCCTTTATGCTAATTAACCGGCTCTGCTTCACGCTGATTGGTCCATTCTAAGCCTACTGATCACATTTCGATCCACACTGATCCACATTTTCCAGACTTCTAAACTCCCTGATTGGTGGAACTGGTCCTCAATCTAAGCGTACCGATTGGCCCTTCACGTGGATTGGCCCGTTCAAAGCCCACTGATTGGCTGGCACTCCTGATTCCAAGCCCGCTGATTGGCCGACTAAGCCTACTGAACATAGCCTTCACTAGCGGCCGCCAGATGGTGCGCTCGGCAGTGGCCCCGCTGCGGCTCTATCTCAGATGGCTCTACACGATCAGACAGACAGGAAAGATACATGTCAACGTTTATTGAGTACATGTTTGAGAAAAATCATGGCAGTCTTGGAGAGATTGATTCCTTTGATGAAGGGTATGGCTCCTTCGGAGGTGTCGGATCATGTTGACGTCTCCGGGACAGTGGCTAAGAAAAATTTCGTCATCCGTGAGTTGACACTTCTATGGTCACTGGATATCTTCGTCGTTGTCGCTCACGCCCAGCGATTGAAGGCACGTGCGCAGGGATCCAGTAGCGTTCCTGTCCAGGTTAATGCCGGATCGCATAGGTACCACATGCCACTCTCTTAGCGCCAAAATATCGCCATGGCATTCGTGCGAGTAGGTGTGCTTATCCTTCTCCAGCTTGATGCTCGCAGTACAGTTGCTGACGCCCAGCGCCAGCGTGCACGAGATGAGCGAGGAGAGAACGTAGTACCACATCCTTCCAGTGACACTGTCCAAATGAGGCTACTCCTCATCCTCTTTATTATCTGAGAGGGGAAAGAACACAAGGTGAAATTTAGCCATCTACGTCATCCACTCGGGCTTACCGTATTCACAGCTTCCGTACGGGTAGGAGTCCAAGAGAGGTATCGTTTGTCGTCGTGTGCCATCGGACTTCTTCTCACATTTCTGATGGTGTACATGCACTGTTTCTTTCCCACTATTGACACCTGTTCGTGTGATACGCTAGTGTGCTTGAATAGGGTATCGTGGTACATATCATGGAGGAGGTGTTCGTGCACAATGTTGTTTTTGACCACTTTAGCACTCGTAATTTGTTTTCCCCCGGCTAATTTGATGGAATACATTTTGGCTTTCAAGCATATTACTTCCTCTATAAGGATGCTACTGGTTTCACTTTTGAACGCGCCGAGCCTATCACGATTCCGCTGTACAGCGGATGATACCGATCGAAGGAAGAGAAGTCTAAATGGTCGTTGGCGATCGCTCATAACTGATCTTCGTAGTCCTTGCAGAATAGGCCGAGGATCAGAGAATCCATGTCAAAGTAGCAGGTAATTACCGGACAAGTGAGCTTACTCAGCAGGGTTTCATAGTAGAACGAGTACGTGGTTAATTTAGTCAATTCTAAAATTGTAAAGCCAATATGCAGGGGGAAATTGCATCGCACTTTCCTTTTGCGCATTTCGTACATGACGCAATCGGGGGACAAAATTTCCATTCTCACGCATTCCGCCCGACTCCCGAGGCGACTCACCGTCTTCTCATCGAAGGCTACTCGAATATCCCGCATATTAAATTCATTTAGCAGCGTTCTCCCGAAGACCGCATTATTTGATATTTTATAGAAATTTTTCTCGAAAGTTGGTGCCCGAGGCGACATGTCTGTCAACATTGTCCTCGATGGAGGAATGGTGCCTGACGAAATCTAAAATTCGGTGAATCTTCGTCACCCATGCCCACAATAGAGCGCGAGCAGCGCGTAATGAACGACATACTCGCCGGCTGATACATTAATTTTTCGAGGAGCCCTCACTGGAATGGTGAGAGCCATTCCTTCAGGATGACCGCCTTCTCGGGAGCCAGGGGGAAGTACCGCGTCAGCGCGTGGATAGATTTTTGATACTCCAAGTCACATACATACACGTACTCCACGTCCGAATCCGTGGGGTGACACATAAAATCCACGTAGCTAAAATCCTCAATACATTCGAGATCGCCGACAGGGAGGTGCTTTATCATACTGAATCCGTAAAGATTGTTGCAGTCTATGTATGATGTGTACGCCTCCTCTTTATCGGGATGATAGTCACTGTACAGAGGGTTGTTAGCCCCCCCCCCCCCCCACACACACACAAATGACGCCTGCTTGCCTGACAGAGCCCGCCTCTAACACCCGATTCGATGGGTCTGTACATGTCCTCGTCAATCATTAACTCAAATTTTGTCCGTGTGTAATTTCGAGCGCATTGCCATGAATAGGATGCCAGAGAAACGCAATGAAGCAATTCCAATCCGCGCGCGTCGTAGCACAGGCGTCGGAAGTGCTGCATTACGTCAGCATGTAATAGGGCATTCGTTTTCAGGTACAATGCATTACAATCCCTCAGATTCGAGCATCCAAAATGTTTAAATACGTGTAGCGTGTACTGGTAGTCTTCCTCGCTTATATCCTCCCCCGCGAGATCGTTTCGGAAGGCAGATTTTCCCAGCAGAGCCAATTCGTGGTACACATCTTTGTTCTCGAGCCGAGGTCACTGCGTTGTCGAAGTCAAAACAATGTCCCGTGTCCCAACAATGTTCTGTAAGCACCGTCTTAAATTGTGTGGCGTGCGTCGCGCTCTTTATGTCCCGCTTATGTTCTTTGAAACGAGTGTTCCGTTTCCCGCCCGCCTCGCCAATGCAGCACGTGCCACAGTCTTGTCCAGGCGCCCACAGCTCCCCATATAGCCCGTAGTTTGAGATATTCAGGCAACACTGGACATACGACCAATGAAAATGCGTTGTGATGCCTTGCAGCCAGCCAATCAGCAACCTCTCCGTTTGGCTCGCCTTTTGGCCGGCCCTGGCTACCATTGACTTCTACTGGTTTTCATACCTGGCGCCCGTTATTCCAAAATAACTAAGACATTTTTGATAGGCTACATACATATTTATTGATGCAACGCATAGACTCAAATGTTTGACTCATATATACACCGTGCGTACAGAACGGTTCGTTCGTTGAAGTTCGACCAAGTTCGAACTTGCAAAGCACACACACAGTCTACTTCTGGAGGCGAGCGAAGTCCACGAGCGTGTGCATTTCACTGATGAGCATCTTCTTCTCATACTGGCGATGCACCGAAGGTCACACAGTCACGGGAAATACTTTTGTCGTTACGAGCACTCTCTTCTTAGTCACTGCATTTGAAAATGCGACAGCGCTCGAAAGTGCTCCTGAGGCGTCAGATAACCAAACATTCCAAAGTTCCGACCCGGCTAGAATGTGCGTAGGTTGATACTTTATCTGAGATCAGTACATGGCCAAAGTTACTATAACTCACTAACAAACCCGCGAATACACTTCCTCTTTGGTCGTTGTGGTCAACCGACATCGGCGAGCCGCGGAGACGCAGCGACCTTGCTTGGAGCTGCCCACCTGGCCGGCTGCCCAGACTGCCCGCGAAAAGTGGGCTGTCAGATATTTCGAAACTTTGTCAACCAATCCCGGAGCACACAACCTCCTTCGGCCAATGGCCATCCGTCATGATGCCTGACGATGTAATACCACGTGACTATGACGTGATTTTATTTTTCTAGTGGCGCGAATGCGGGGAGCTATGGAGGCCTGGTCTTGGCATTGTAGTTTGTAGACTATTCCAGACTGGTCTTCCGGCGGGACGGGGTCCTTTGGTTTCGGCATGAGACTTCGGAGTCTAACATGCGGTTTGAACGTAGTCCTGATATCCAACGGAAGCAAAGCCCGGCGGATACATTCAGAAACGCCTTTGACATAGGGGATGACAACACGTGTCTGACGGGTGCGGTTCCCGTCCTGCGGTCCAAATGCTTGCATGCGTTTGTGAGTGTCCTCAATAAACCTGCGTGGGTAGCCACGTTTGTCCAAGTAATCGGCGACCTCGCGTCCTCCGAAGCCCGTAACTCGGTGCAGGATGATAACTGTTCAGATCCGTGAAATAACGTTCGTACCACACTCCGTTTGTGCTCCGTGTGGTGGTGTGACTCAAAACCAAGGAAACTGCCGGTATCACGAGGCTTTCGGTAGACACACGTTTGAATGCCTCCCGAGCTACATCGGCGCGCACACACGTCCAAGAAAGGAATCTTGCCATCTCGTAAGTGAAATTGATCGGTGGCTCAATGTCGTTTAGAACCGAGTGGAAATCATTAACGTGGTCACTGTTGAGAATCACGAACGTGTCGTCGACGTAGCGGCGATAGAACTTGACCGGGTGGCAAAATCGTTCCACTGCAGTTTCTTCAATATGCTCCATGAAAAGATTAGCTAACGTGACTGACACGTGGCTACCCATCGGGCAACCTTCGATTTGGTGGTAAGTGCTGTCGTTGAAGGTGAAAGTGCGTCTGATTGAGGCAAAACCTCAAAAGAATAACCACCTCTTCAACTGTGGGCGACGTCCGAGCTGGCAGGCTGCTGGCGTAGTCGTGCCTCCGCCACCTGTACCGCGATATCTTTAGGAACGTTGGTGAACAGAGACATCACATCAAAGGGTACCGTAACCTTATTTTCGTTGAGAACTTGCGTCCAGACCAACTCCTTCGAGTGCGGACCATCAGGCTGTTGTCGCCGGTGACCGGAGCTATGAGTTCCACCAACTAATTGGATAGGTTGTATGTCGGTGACCCAGCGATCGAGACATAGGCCTCTATGGGACATCCTGGCTTGTGTATCTTGGGGAGACTGTAGAGCTTGGGGGTGGCTCCGTCCGAGAAGAAAAGGCGATGATAGATAGCATCATCTATGTGGTCCTTCTTTAAATTACGTAGGTGATCAAGCACCGAGTGTTCCGATTTCGGAGTTGAGTCACGCGGCAAGGCGACAAAATGCGTAGCGTAGGGTCCCCATCTTTGCATCGTAGTGCTCTCTGTCTAGTACAACCGTACCTCTACCTTTGTCAGCTGTAAGGACGATGACAGATGTATCTAAGCGTAGGTCACGCAATGCCGACTGTTGCTGTTTGGACAGATTGGAAGGCAGTCCTTTCACGTTGTTCAGTGTGGTCGCGATGCGGCTACGTGCCAGATTGACACCAGTTGAGCCCTTGATGTGGCGGAGCTTGTCTTCGATTTCCACTACGATCTCCCTTATTGGCACAGCGCGGGACGCGAGGGCGAAATCTAAGCGCTTCGAGAGCAGACTCACATGACCATCGGAAAGTGTCTTCGATGACAAGTTGAATACATTTTTGCAGTCCCGAACGAGAGGGTTCTTCGGTAGGAGCAGGAACAGCTTGCTGTCATGAATATCGGTCCATTTCTGTTTCTGAAGCAGCTCGGCCTGTTTCCGGGCGCTGAAAATCTGACGCGTCTCGTTGGGTTGAAGGGTCCGCTACAACGTTTTCTCGGCTAAGTCAAGTCGATGACGGGAGTCGTTGAGTTTGGACTTGTTCTCGAGGACCCGGGCTTTCAAACAGTCGATGCCGGAGTTCCGGGCCAGCTTCCGGCCGTACGGAGAGCTTGAGGGATGACTTTATGCTTGAGGCACTCCTGGGTGAAGAAAGTTGGTTGGTTCAAAGAACCATAGATTGAGAAGTTACCCGTCAAAAAGAACTCGTTACAAGTTAAGTTACCGTGTGCAAAATGTAGCTAAGTTAATAACGAAGTTCTTTAGCATGAAATATAACTCGCAGTTACTGAGCTACTTAAAAAAAAGGACGAGTTACTTCCAAGTTACTCCGGACACAAAATAGCATTACGCAGGTGCAGCGCGCGTGAGCAGTTGAGTTAGACCTTGAGTTGCCCGCGGAGGAGTGCAACACGCTTAGATCGTTTTCGTTTATGTCCAACAATGGACCATTCCCTGTTTGTAAACAAATGACGTCATAGTGTTTGACAGCGCCAAAATTTGGTAGAATCGAACTATACGCTCGAAGCTAGAGATGAACAAGGTCTCGCCCGAAAGCCACGGTCTTGAGGGGGTTAGTTACGACATGGTCCCTTAAAGGGACGCGACCCTCGGTCCTACTTTTCTTTCAATTGCTTTCAAAGGGAGACAGCGAACAAGTGCCCATTCGTGGAACCCAGCCCTCCTTCCGATTTGTTTCGGTTTCAGTCTGTCTATCAATGACATGATGACGTTTCTCTGGTTGAAGTCTATTCGAATGCTTTGCACCTTACCCCCTGTGGGCGCACAATGACTCAGCTTCATTTCAATGGCAGAGGTTCTTACTTCCTGAATAAAATACTATCATGGATTGAATATCACGTTTTATGGGAAAAAATGCCATGAAGGAACCAGAGAGAAAGCAAGAAAATATGTGGACGTGAGTGAAAAGCGAGTTAAAAGTAACTTGGAACTTAAGTTACTTTGGCAAAGTTACCTGCAAAAGGAACGAGTTCCTCTGAAAGTTACCACGGCGCAAAAGTACCGAGTTAAGTTACAAGTTACCGAAAAAATGAACTTAGTTACAGTAACGAGTTACTTGTAACGAGTTACCTCGAACTCTGCAGAGAACATAAGCGGGACATAAAGAGCGCGACGCGCGCCACACGGTTTAAGACCGAGCTTACAGAACATTGTTGGGACACTGGATATTGTTTTGACTTCGACAATGCAGTGACCTTGACGCGACGCTGTGACCTTGGCTCGAGAAGAAAGATGGGGACCCAGAAAGCTTCTAGAGTCTTTGCACATACGCGGTGACCCCTTGGTTTGTAACAAAAACCGTAGCCCCCTTCCCGAACAATACTCCCATCTCCCTAAATAGCGACCGGTTGTGTAATCTCTCATTCAGTTTGGCACTGATGATGTCCGCCGCATGACGGACGAAACGTCTGAGTCAACCTTGTTATTTTGTTATGTTAAGTCGGAGTTCTCTACTTTTTTGTCTAGTTATGTCGTCTCCCGGCTTTTGGAGTATTTTTGCAATTTCCAGCAACCAAATTTTTTTCGTGGAACTGGCCACGATGAAGGGAGCTCGCTTCCACCCGAGAAGGTGAAATTCCCGCAGCAGTCCGGCCAAGATTGTGCACCATGATCGGTAGTTTTCTCTCGTCGTCCACGCCACGTTACAGGGGTTTCACAGCGTCCCAATGTAATTTGTCTCGCGGGCAGTACAACGCTTAGAATGCTCGTGATGCCGGACACAGGGTAGATCTTGCGCGAGCTCCCGTTTACAGTACGCGCAGTGGGTGGCAGCTCTGTGCTTGACCCATTGCTCATTATTCAGCACCATTGT
Organism: Ornithodoros turicata; assembly: GCF_037126465.1. Taxonomy (NCBI): domain Eukaryota; kingdom Metazoa; phylum Arthropoda; class Arachnida; order Ixodida; family Argasidae; genus Ornithodoros; species Ornithodoros turicata. The sequence goes on along the minus strand of NC_088206.1, from coordinate 29,654,806 downwards.
GGCGGAGCAGGTGTTCCGGGCGATCATCTCGTCCCGCATTCCCATTATAGCTTTCACGCACTGCCTCACGGTATCTTCACTGTGGTGCGTCCTGATACGCCTCTCCCCTTGAGTCGTGGGTGCGCACGAGCATGCCGACACCAGTGGGCACAAGAGCGCTCTCCGTGTCCAACGCGACGACGTAGTTGTACTGCTGCATGTACTGTATTTTAGTAAATTTTACGAAGTTTTTGCACGGTTCGCTAAATTCCAATATGATTTCGTTTCAGTCCGCGCACAGCCGACGATGCTTCGCGATGCTCTTTTCCTCGTAAAAGAGCGCGTGCAACGTTCGCATACGAAACGGTAATTTCTTTTTGCAACAGCCGCTCCAGGCACTTGATTCTGAAAAAAATGTTCGCCTATAGCTAATAAGTGATTTTTTTTTCATACTCGAGTTTTGGGGGTCGCGACACGTGCACTCCCTGATGTCAGTTGTGAGCACCGTAGTCACAGTGGATTCTAACGGGATAAATGAATTTTATTTGATAGGTTACATACTAAATATAGCGTAAAACTAAACGCGCCGTGCGGCCACGCGTCCGCTTCCGTTCGTGTCTCGTGGTTCTCTCCCTCGCGCGTCGGCCGGTGCGCCTCCTTTGTCATCTGATGCCTGTATTTCGATAAGCAGCGACGCCTGGCGATGGATTCTTACTTCGCTAACTCCACCGGCCTTTAATCAATTGCGACCTCGCAATTGTCATCCAGCACGATGTAGTCGTTGAGCCATCGTGGCTGTCGCTTTGGACGTTAAGACGTCGTCCGTGCCCGTGTGTCACAGTCGCTGTCGGGCTGCGATTGCGGAACCTCTGGCGAAGTGTTGTTGGAGTTGTCTTCATTCGAACGTGTAACCACTCGTTTGAGCTGTCTGGCTCTATCTAGTCTTGATTCGTGTTTGCCATTACAGGTTCTTTCGATGGTGTACGTTCGGTTTTCCGCAGCAGTGATTACAAATGGTCCGTCGAATGGAGCGTCAATGTTCTGTGCAATGCCATTGTTGTACCACACCGTGTCTCCGATTTTGTAGCTCGGTACGAAATGTTTCCTGTCGTACGATGACTTCATGCCCTGAAGGTATGCGGTTAGGTTTTCGTAAGCCTCGAGTCGAGATGTCTCCGCATCCTCGTGCATTTTGATTGAGATTCCTAGTTCGTTGTCAATGGACAACGACTACGACAACTACGTACACCTACGTACACCAATGGACAACTACGTACCTCGCCGAGGCGAGGTACGCAGTTGTGCAGTAGTTCGAAAGGAGTAGTCTGGAGTCCCACGTGTTTTGGGGTATTTACTTCACAGGTCGTTTTTTGAAGATACGAACTCCAATTATCGATATCCCCATTGATGTTCTTTCGAAGTGGTTGCAGGATTCGTCCGTTTGCTTGTTCCACAAGGCCGTTTGTTTGTGGAGCATATGGCACAGTGAGAATGCTCGAGATGTGACGGTCTCGTAAGTACGTTTTCACAGCTTCAGATGTCAGTGTTTTGTCGTTATCGCTGATGAGCGTTCTGGGATGTCCATATCTGATGACGATTTCGTTCTCGATGAATTCGATAACGTGAAGCGATGATTTGTCAGGTACTGCCTTCGTTATAACGAAGCGGGTTGTCACATCTACAGCTGTGATGAAGTAGTGATTGCTGTCGGCTGTGTAAATGGGTCCAACGTGATCAATGGCGACTGCTTCGAATGACATCTGTTTAGGGAAACGTAGGCTTAATGATCCGGGTTGTGTACCCGTAGGGTGATTGAAGCGTTGACATACGTCACAGGACTTTACATATGTAGCGATGTCCTTGGCCACATCGATCCAGTGATATCTTCGTTCGATTTTTGATCGTGTTCTTGTCACATATGCGTGTCCCGCGTTATCGTGGTGTGACGTCAGAATTGTCCCTCTGAGGTTATTGGGAAGTTCGATTCGGAGTGTCTCGTTGTCACCGTTTCGGCTCTCGAACGTAAGTGTCCCGTTTACCGTGCGAAATGTTTGCGCGATGTCATCTTTCGTTGCTTGTGGTACGTCTGCGTCTTCTAGGTTATGGATAATGAGTGAGAGTTCCGAGTCCTGGCGTTGGATTTCTCGAAGGCGAGAATCTTCTGCAGCGATTATATACGCAGCGTTGACCGGATGTGGCATTCTGGAAAGTGCATCCGCGACGGTGTTGGACCTCTCGGGTGTGTGGCGTATGACGAAGTTGTAGGCCATTAAGTCTAGTACAATGCGTGCAAACCGTCGGTTAGGGTTTTTCCTCGTCATGATATGAGCTACTGCTTAGTTGTCAGTTCCGTCCGTCTTGTGCCATTCGAGAGCACGTCCTCGAAGTCGTGAAATGGCGGCGCTTAAGGTTGCTGAGGCACTCCATAGAGACCTGTTGCGCATTGAGTCGATTGCGGTGCACCGTTCGTTGAGGTTGTCATTGTCTGTTCAGGAGTACGTAGGCAGAGTCGACGTTAAATCAGGAGCCGTAGTAACGTGGATCGGCGTGCTCTGTTTTTCCAGGAGTTTAGCAATCATAGACATCGTGGTGACAAGCGAGTCTGCAATATTAGGATTTGCGTACGTCGCCGCTTGGGGAAGTAACATGGGCGAGGTTTCGGTTGCTGCCATGGTCGATGTCCCCTTGTTTCCTTCGTCATTCGCAGTGCACGGTTTCGTTGCTCCGACGTAGTTCAGTCGGTTCGGCTTCACGTTACCGTCGGTTGCGCTGTCGTTGATGGGCTGCTTTTTCCTCATCGCCATGTCAGTTGTGGGCACCGTAGTCACAGTGGACTCGTAACGGAATAACTGAATTTTATTTGATAGGTTACATACTAGATATAGCATAAAATTAAACGCGCCGTCCGCTTCCGCCGGGTCCGCTTCCGTTCGTGTCTCGTGGTTCTCTCCCTCGCGCGTCGGCCGGGGCGCCTCGTTTGTCATCTGATGCTTGTATTTCGATAAGCAGCGATGCCTGGCGATGGATTCTTACTTCGCTAACACTGATCAATGTACTCGTACACGTACACGGATATCTTGTTTATGACTTCGTATTCGTCCAGATCAAAGTAGGAAACGGGGAAGCGACCAGGCCACCAATACTCCGATGCATAATTTTCCTATTTTTTTGACCATGTATTCCAACCCTGTGGATGCAGGAGGGCGAGCGTATTGTATTTAAAACACTCACTCTCCTTAAATGAATATTCGTTAGCATGTTCCTGCGTTTAGCCAAATGAGCGGGAAGTACCCCACTGCATCCGGATTTTTTTATTTTTCAGCGCGGAAATACACATTTCAACATTTTGGACGTCGGTAGACACGAACAGACTCCCTTCCCGCTGATAATTTTCCACGCGACCTGTGGACTGAATCACGTCCATCAAGATATTTTCGATAGCTCCGTCGCTGTAGACTTCGCGAGTAAACGCCATAAAGTGGACGATATGCGCGATTATCTCCCCCGCATTTCCTTTATCATTAAAACATCGGAACAAATGCAAAACCTAAAGGGTACTCTCTGTGCTCTCAATATAGTGACCATATCGTGAAGATGACTAATTAAATATTGTCGCAAATACTCCCTGATCCTGAATAGATGCCAATAGCACAGACCTTTTGACGATACCTCTAAATGCACTGTCAGTCTGGAAGAAGGGCAGGGAGGATATATCCACGTTGGGGTGCGATCGCATCACATGAGCAGACAGTATAGGAGGTGCGCCGTCCCGAGAATCGTCTTCCGGTAGCTCTTCGTCCTCGATATCATGGGGGTCAAAACAGCAGAATACACACCTAGGCACTGAAAATAAAAGGACAGTAAGAAATGTGCAACAAGTGAGGGGAATAACTTACTTTTGAAGCGAGTTGTGGCTCGAAGCAAACTGTTCCCCTCTGAGACGCTCCCTCGGCTTATAAATCATCATCCACGTTGCATGTCCCAACACGTTGGGGCCATCTGTTTTATATCAGTGTTCCCTTGTTTCTGCGTACTCCCATGGTTGTAAATCATGTTTTCCGAGAAATTGGGTCACTGACCTCTTGAGGATGAGTCAACTGCATGCCACAACATGTTCAGTGAGGCCACCTGTTTAATATCAAAACTCACTTGTTTCCGCATGCCCATTCATGCCTTCCACCCGTTGTAGATGTCATATAAATCCTGGTCAAAATGAGTTTATAGAACTCTGTGGCGGCGGCCTTTGTTTTAGAGTATATCCCCATCGAAAAGATGTTGCATATGTTTTAAGATGGTGTAAACAGAATTTGGAAAATTTACTTTCAACACCTATGAGACCGGCAGTCTATAACTAACGATCCACATTTTTATATCAAGGCACCATGTAAACAACCATCGCAAACCTTTGCTTTTGTTTTTGATATACCCTGTTCTGTGCATTCAAAACAAGTTGACGCATTCTGACGAAAAATAAAAGTTGGAGCATTTGCGCAAGGCGGGAATGGGGCCCATGCTTTAGGTTGCATACAACAACGATCTCGTGGGGTCGGACCTCATTCACTGCTCCCCTGATTGCAACCATGGTCACTCCCAGAGAAATCGTGAATACCAAATAGATGACACGCTATCCATTGGGTATTATATTGTTTTTCACGTTTCAGATGATGAGAAGCTCAACCTGTACCCAACCATTACCTGACCGATCACACTTCCGGATTTTGGTGGTGGGACCTAAGGTACCGGATGCACCATCACCGCCGCCATCACCGGAACTGGAGTACATATGGATCGATCTCAGCGCAGTGTCATCACCGCCGCCACCACGAACACTCAACAGCTGAGCTCCTCAACAAGTGTCGCACATGAGGACGACGGCGCATCGCTTCTAAGTCAAATATACGTTCTTTTTTCCCTACGATCTCTAACCACCGATACTTAGCCAATAAAATTTTCTCTCAAGTCTAGCAATTGCCTACAAATTATAGTTGTCTGTTTTATGCATTGAGGAGGGGTTCACTTTAAGTGAAAGAGCGTGCTTTATCCAAAGAGAAAAAAGGCTCCCCTTGCGAAGTTGTAAATCTTTATTTTCAGGGGTGGTACCCGAGAGCGTTACTCGCTTTAGTCTCGTCTTCAGAAGGGAAACCGTGAGTACCAGCTTATTTTCACTGCATTAGCTATAGATTGGCGCGCATATTTCAGATGCAATGCCCTACATGTGGTCACCAGCTACCCGAGGGGTCTTACATTCGTATGCTTGTGGTGGGACGTCAGGAAGAACCAGCGCCGCCCTATACTGAAGCGGCCTCGCCATCTTATTCGGAGCAGCAGTGCGGTAGGAGTGGAGGGAGAATTAATATGCCGGAATCTTTTGTCGGGCGTGGGTTAGCACCCGCTGTGTATGACAATGTACAGTTACCTTTTACTGGTCGTGGACCCGGTCGTGGACCCGCATTGTAAATAATGAATAAAACACCTGCATATTGCGATAAAAACAGTGCGCGTGTGCTGTGGGTTCAAAGATTTTTATGATAGTTTGTGGGGAGCTATAGACAATAAAGGACGCCGCTTTTTTAAAGCAACGAACAGCTTTTCTAGCATCTTTGTTGATTTTAGGTCATTAGCGGCGAGATTATTGGAAAGCATGGAAACAATGCTCTTCAGTGATTTCCCTTTCGCCAACAATGCCGCCACGATACAACAATACACACCACACATTGGAGAATACACGCTTTGAATACAGACATAATTATATTCGTCTATGATGAAGCGTTTGACCTCGGGTTCGATGGGAGGCAATCCGAAGGAATCAAAGTAGATCAGTTTATCTTCAATTTTCGTGTAGGGAATCCAATGCTCCCCGGCTCGCTGTCGTCGATCGGTGTTGTCCACGATTATTTCCGGTCTATCCAGCGCGGGCAGACGATCGTATATAAGCATAAGACTTTCTGCAGTACATATGAGTTCGGTTTCGTGGACACTAGCTGAATTGAAACTACCGGTAGATGATACTGAGCCATTGACAGGAGTATTTGAGGCGGTCACTCCCAGTTGCTGTTTTCTTTTCCCGGCGCATGAAATCATTATTGTACGACGGTACCTTTAAGCGCGCATATGATACCGTTTCGCGCTCCACGCCTTGCGGTTTTTTGGAGTATCTCGTCGACTCTGCAGCTGGCTCCACGATTTCCTTACGGACCGAACTGTCGCTGTCCGCACATCCCACGGCCAAAGCCCTAAGCACCCTGTCCATCAAGGCGCACCCCAAGGAAGCATTCTCAGTCCAACACTCTTTAAAAAGGGACAGTCTGGACCCCAGATGTGAAGTAAATATGCCTCATCAGGTGATTCCTTCTATCTTTCCTAGCCATCATGCAAAATATTTCTTTTATATACGGCTGCGAGAATTTGTGATGCAATTTTCAACTTGCATCTTTTGCCCCCGACTGAAAGCCGCACTTGGACAGTCGTGACGCCAGGAGCGTTCTCTTCCGGCCTTTGCGGCGTCTGCTCGGCTCCTCTCGGCGGGCTGTGTGTTCTTTGTACGTCGCCGTTCTTGGTTTCTGTACATTCAATACGCATGGCATTCCTGCTTTTCAGTAACAGTGAATGGTTACTGCATATGTGACGGTGTATGTTGAGCGATGAAGCGTAGGTGTTGCTTAGTGCATCGTGAGAAAGTGAATGAAAACACAACGTACATGTCATTTTTCGGGTTTGCGAAGACCGAACTCCTAAAACAGTTGGGGGTAGCCAGTATTCATCGTCCTGGATAAAAGCTCTGTGCAGTACCAATGCCTTTTGAAAAGACAAGTAAGTGTTGTTAAGTTTCGACCTCGTTCTCGTCACAGACTTGATAGTGTAACGATAACGCGCATGCTCGCGTGCGTTCTGGATTTAATTGGTCTCGTGCTGTTGACTTGTCTTCTGCATGTTCTTATAAATTTACTTATAAATTTGTTTGATAAGCGCTAGAAACGCGTACGGCTGGAAATACTAGGCCAGGCTGTACTCGTTGAGTCACCGGGATGGGCCGGGCTCTATTCGCTGAATCACCGGACCGGGTCGGGCCGTATAAAAACATGAAGGTGCGGGCCCGGGCCGGTCCGGGCCTGGTAAAGTCGGCCCGTGCAGGGCTCTACCCGACCCCTCTCTCTAACAAAATTGCTTGGTCCATGGTCACATCCAGCATCCCAGCAAACCATATATATCCAGAAAACGTCTACAGGATATCCTATTTCGGACATTTGGATATCCCACGGACTTTGCCACAGAGCCCATTTACATCCCCGAGACGTTTTGTGGACTAGCACTTCTTTGTCATTTGTAGATCCTGCGAATATCCCGGGAACGTCTTTTTAGGATATATGGACGTACGTGGGACATCATGCAAGCAGGTCCAAACATGCACTTGCTTTTAGTTGTACATATCTGACAGGACAACACCACTCTGATATGTATGTAAATACATATGTATTTGCATACGTATTATGTACAATGTTAATTTTTAAGTGAGCGTGTTGAAATAAATGTCTCGAACATCAACAACAGGTCAAAAATTCAGGGAATGTAGTAAGCCCCGCGAGCGTTCGACCAAACTCTGACGTACGGTCCACCAAGGCTGACCATGCTACCACACGTGCTTCCACCCTAAAAAGAAGAGCAGGCTCCCTTTTTGTCCCCTCTACCGCGTACGCGAATTTGAAGGGAGCATTCACAACGGTTTATGCTGACAGAATGCCCAGAGCTTATACTGAAATAAAGGCCGTTGGGGCAAGTTCGTTACGTATTTGGGCCGTGATACACCTGTAACGGTGAGGAGGTGCTTCTTTGCAATTAACCCGTGAATCTGCAGAGACATAGTACAACCAATAACGTTTCTCTCATTCCCTCATGCCAGATACTTTGTTTTTAATTCAAGCTATTGTCTAAAATGGGATTAGCTGCTGAGAGGAGCTATAAAAGTGATCAAATTCCACTGTTGCTTGACGATCGTTACGAATATAGATAAATACTTTCACGGCTAGCAGCACGCGAACGATAGAAATATATAACAATTTTGCTTGTTCCCCCCATCCAGTTAACGTTTACAGAAGTTTTTGCTTGCTGTAAGCAGAACAAAAATGTGGCTGTCGGAACAAGATGTCATAAACTTCACGTTTATTAGCATATCTTCAGTCAACGTCCTGGCGACGTTCCTGTGACGTTCAACCAGTGCCCAAAATCTCATGTACGGGATCTTTCATGGGTATCCAAGGGATCTCCAGGCTTTTCCTCCATTCAAATGTCCAAAGCGCGATATCCCGCAGACGTACCTAGGACATCTGTGATTTACTCGATAAAATAGAAACACGAATGTCGTTCTGGGACATCCCACAGATATTGCATGGATGTCCAGATATTCAGGACGTTCACGACCTTGTAAGGATGTCCTAGGGATATTAGTGGTTTACTGGGACTAAGGTAGAGTGCCGATGTCCAGTCTTTGTATTTTAAAAGTCCCTCGATGTCTTGCTTGAATATTGCGCGTTAATCCAGTGTCACGCTCCTGTTCTTATCGACGGACATGATTCTCACACTCTCGTACAGTATCAACACGGTCGTGGGTTCGGTCAAGACGTGTCCGAACTTGAGGTGCAAACGAACGTTTCCACGCCTGATCGGTGACAGGTGGACGGAGGATTGATCGGGATCCAGGTCGTAGTATAGAAGGAACTTGTTTCCAACGTACTGGTCGTATTCGTAGGAGACGCGCTTCTGGCACAGTTGCTCCAAGAGGTTGAAATAGCTTCGGTGGTTCAGGTTGTTCTTGAATCCGAACGTAACGATTCGCTGCGCCCCGTTCACAGTCAGCGTCGCCGATTCAATGTCGAAGATCACAAATCGATACAGGTCGAGATTCAACGCACCCTGGTAGGCTAGGGTGGGCACGAATGCAACCACCACCTTAGATAGTATCTTCTCTGGAAATAAATCTTCCCAGGCATGCATACACGTTGCCAACTGGTAGCGAACGAATATGCGATTAACTTCTGGCCAGTGTGTAGAGAGCCTTGCGCTGCTGCAATTCGGTTTCGTGCCCGAGGAATAGACCTGTAGACACGGTGATTTTCTTTATGTACAAGGCGGCACTCGTGATTTCCACTTTATGTGGGTGCTGCTCTAGATCGGTCTTCATAATTCGGAATTCATCAGAGCCTTGATAAAATACAAGGCTAACTTGCACTCCCGATATGAGTAGCGTAGGCTGCAGGAAAATGTCAGAGTTGATCTTGGAAACCAGGTTGATGGTTTTGCCACCCCGTGTGAGGTTATATCGTTCTGCTGGTCAGTGAGCGTGAATGTTGTTTTCCGATTGAGAAGCTTCTTTGTGCGTGTAGAGACCCGCTCTATGCACGGTATTTTGCTCCGTGGAGCTGGCGTGAATGCAAAATATCCAGATAACTTCTATAGCTATACAGTCAAACCTCGCTTTACGAACACCCTTCGTTTCTCAAAAAATCGTTCGTAAATCGAGGTATTCGTAAATCGAGGTCCGAGGAGTGCAGTGCACAAATACCTCACAAAAACACGGGAAATTAATTTGAATAAGTTTTATTTTGAAAATACTGCGTAATTGTGCTTTGCGCCATACTTTCTGCAGGGTCTATCCTGTTTAGAAGAGATGACAGAAGTCTGACACTTGACTCATCCACCCGGTCCTCAAACTATCGTATCGCGCGCGGATGAGACTGTTTCCAACGGCAAATATTACGCTTGTCACCGGCTGTCAGGACTGAACGCCTTCTCTTGGAACGGCAAGATGTTTCCATCTCGGAGACCTGGTCCAAACACACAACAGTTCGGCTGTAAACGCCCGAATTATTCTTTCATGAAATGGTGAATCATGTTGGTGGAACGTAGCGACGTTGGGACATTGTATGTGTGACCTTGGCAGCATGTACTGAGGAACTTTCATTATCCTCCGGTCCATTGGCCTGGTCCTCTGTACGTTCATAACGCCCGTTCGTATATCGAGGTCAGAATGGCTTGGCTACTTTGGGTCCGTTACCTAATAATCCGTTCATAGTTCGGATATCGAGGGTTCGTAAAACGAGGCCAAAATACACGGAAAAAGTTTGGTTCCCTGTGGAGCCGTTCGTAAGTTGAGGGAATTCGTATATCGAGGGTTCATAAAACGAGGTCCGACTGTACGAATTATTATTTGGTCTGATTCAAGGAAACGGCTACGTTCTTGAAAAGCGAACGCGTTGACGGGGTAGACCTCGTCGTACGTCGTCCTATCGCCCGCCTTTGTTTCGTGTAGCGAACCACCGTCACGTAGGATGCGGACTTTTGTCACTATGTATGTGGCGTTCAACTTGAGATAGTGATGCCACAAGTTCGAGAGTTGGTGCTCTATGATGGAGGATATGTCAGCGATCGGGTAGAATACCTCGTATTCCCCCTCCAGTATGTGCCATTACGTTCCCTGCATGGAATATAATTGTGTTTCCAACTTCTCGAACAGAGGAGTGTCGGGATGTACGACGTTAATCGTGTCCATCTCGCAACTAAATTGTAGCCGTGCACCCGGCGTGATTTATACTGTCGAAGACGTCCGGTTTTATCCTCTTTCTTCGTCCGACCCTCCGAGATCTCGGAGAATTTCTTGGCCCGTCTCTTTAGCCGATCTTATAAGCGCTTTACGGAAGGAATCTCCCCCCGACAGATTTTTGGCAGTGCGTTTAGCTGCGGTTACAGCCATATTTTTTATGTGCGGTGGTACGCGTTTAAAGAGTGGAATAACGAAACGCCCGAGCTGAGAAAAGAAATCGCCTCCCCTCTGGTACAGATGCGACCTGTATACCGTCGGAACGCCAGATCCGTAGATTGGTACCGCTTTAGTGTACATGCTTAAAGTGCGGCGTCAGAGTCAATCTACCGTGCTTTTGTAGCGGTACCTTGCGACCCGTGTCGTCACGTATAGAGGCGGTGATTCAGGAAATTTCGCGTTGCACTAACTTAAAGTACGAAACGGGAAGAAAGCTGAAACTTAGTTGTTCTTTCGTTCTATCGTAAACAAATGGAATTAATTTCAGTATCGAATGACGCCCGTTTCCCACTACGGAGGGCGTGACAAGATCCGTGTATATCCTAATGCAGTTAATTGGAAGATCTATGGTCACTTTGTCGTACGTCTCCCATATCATTTTCTGTAAATACGATTTTCGCACCGAAACCCAGTAGGTACGCAAAGTAATCGGATAATGTAAGCGACAGGTTTTCTTGCAAGCTCAGTGAACACCTCCTCACCCACGGATCGTACACGTGGGAAGCAGTTGCAGACGCTCATTGATGGCGCTTACGAGAGCTTCGGGTGTTTCGTAGTAATTTGGTGGAAGTGAAATGCGCAGAGTTTCCGTCTCTCCAGTGTTTATGTGAATGCGGACTCACTATGGAATTACACGTGATGCGCTTTTGTGGATCCTTCAACATGGACATGCTTCACCTGAATGAGTTAAAATTCGCAGAGAGAGCGAGCGAGTAAGTGTTGTCTTTGTATTCCACCCTTGATTCTGTATCGTTCGTCGCTCTGAAGCATTCGTTGAATGTGTCGGTAATTAGCGATCGGGGTTCCAAAATTTTATCGTTATTGATCAGTATCTGCACTCGGCGAACTAGCATAATAATGGCTCTTTCCTCCACAAGTGGTAACATGTTTGGTACTGTGCGTACTCTGCCGCCCTCCAGATTTTCTCAATCAATCTCGGCAATTCCAAAAGCGAGACGAGGCGGTCTGCCAATTAATTTCACCGAGTGTACGCGCGATGGGAGCTTAAAGCTCAGCTCCGCCGATTTTCGACTGCGACAGAATGGAGCCATGCTTGGGCTGTGCGTTCGTTTCCGCACAGGGAGCATACATGTGAAAAATTTTCACCCATTTGTTTGTAGTTTTTAAGAAAACAATTTTTTAAATTTCCCTGGCACGGCGGTCCTGTTGTCGGCAAACCCTGACCAATCCCGGCTTCGTCCTGGCTCAGCCGCGCTCGTGGCTTGGCTAGCGCCAAATCGTCAATGCGATGGCGGAGATCTATGGGCGAAGGTGAATGTTTTGGGTGTGTTCCGTGATAATTGCTGTCGTTAATAGCCCCAAAGAAAGTTTTGCCGGTCTTCTTTAACAAGCCTTACAGGATGGCCTCGTTGTGCAACGACGGCCGTCGTGAGCGGACATTCTGTGCCCGCACTGTGCTTCATGCTACCAACAAGACCTAACACCTAACGTGTGACGTACACTTACGCATTCTCAGTAGCTTTGGCAGCGCACTATGCGCGGACTTGCTGCGCGTGCAGAAAGCACCACCAAAGCTATTGAGAACGAGGACGTGCTCCAAGACGAAGTATTCCTTATAAGAAACATGATAAAACGGTGCGGTGGTCCCCGATAGCTCGTGACAGCTATTTCAGCACGGTACAGCGGCCATGACGGAGTGTAAACACAAACTGGTTGCCAGGCAGAGCGGGCTAGGTGTGGCTATCCAATCCGCGCAGTTCCAAGTATGACGTCACAAGTGGAACCGCCGCCCGGTAGTTTTTCTCAAATTTCTCACGAAGGAGTATGGAAATTTGGAAAGCAATGTGCGTTTATGAATGAAGTTGGGACCACGGTTCTGAATATCACAACGTCTTCATACTTTCGGAACAGCAGCGGAGCTGCACTTTAAACACGTAATGATCTTCATCATAAGTCCACTCTATCTTCGAACGTGAGCTGTTTCGCTTGCCTGTTCTCCGTTGATATCTTTATCAGGATATCCACCGCATGGGTCACGTTCAGGAAGCTGTTGGGGATGGAAAATCCCTCCCAGACCGACAACGTACGAATCATCCAGGTGTAGCGGCTTATCTAACGCGATCCTGAAGTCATTCAACGTGTTGGATGGGTGCAGGTCCACGCTGGCGCACGAGAGCAGATACACGTAAAATTCATTTTCTGATATCACTGGCGGGCACCCACAGATCGTGATCTTTAGCGTATCCGAACCAGCGAACCAAGTAGTGGAATATCTCATTAATTTTCTTCTTTTCAATCACTGCGGATATGAGTCGCTTATCGTACGAGGAGAGGTGATGGACGGGCTGCAATTCCTGCTCGTAGAATGATCCCAGTATTTCTTTTCCCGTCGAATCTTTCACGTACCCTACAGGTGGATCGGTGCTTCTCGTTCGCGATACCCCGAACACTTCGGCCGTCCACCTTTGATTATAGCCTTTGGCGAACACGCCACGATCTAACGCGAGCCTCACGTGGTCCCCTACTTTATACTTACTCTCTCGCGGGGTCGTCTTATCGTCTTACGATTCAATCTGTTGAACAGAGCTACTTCATTCCCGGCGTTCACATTTTTCGGCTTTTCGCCCGTGACGGAATGTCCAAGTCGTTATAGTCGGCCGCTAACCTCGGCAGCATGTTGATATAATTAAACTTCCCTGTACTAGTGAAATGTCTGGCTAGTCTTTCTCTAATTGTTCTTTGTACGCGTTCACAGGAGGCAGCTTTCATTCCACTTTCTGTTGTATAGTGATTTATTAGTGACTGAAAGTAGTGACGAATCAGGAAACCCCAAAATTCGCTTCCACGATCGGTGAGGAGATTCTTCGGAATTCTATGACGGAAAACTCGTTGGAATGCTTTTTTACCCTCTTGTGGGCGCCTTGTGCGAATGGGGACAATATACAGGCACCTATATAGCGTATCTATGACCGTTGAGATGTACTTGTAGCCCTTGTTAAATTTCTGATATTTACGCATATCCAAGAGGTCCGCCTGATATAAATCCCTCCCGTGAGTTGCGATGAGTGAGCGCCACTTAATCTTTTTCTTCACCGGCTTGTGAAGGGTGTAAGCATCTTCTTTTTTCAGCTGTTCGCAGCTTCTCTGTGCGTGAGCTTGTGATAAAGCCGGTACCAATCCACTCCACCTAACCCTTTCTCCTTGATCTTTCTATAGGGCCCCATATTTGCTACAGCGAGCAATTCGGGATATTTTTAGACCACTTATAATTTTGGATACATTTTTGTACCAACTGGGTTTCTTGATGAGCGCGCTACGACGTGCTATTAGTAGCTTACGAGAGCCACAATGTTTGAGCGGTTCATTCGCTTCCCTCTATATACTAGCACATTATCCGCCTGCAAGGTGAAAACTTTCTTCAATTCTTTTAGCGCAGCTTTCGCGCACGCTTTATCAATGCCGGAGGGTAGAAGATTAAAATCGAATTGGTTGGGTTCCGGTTTCAAATTGGGTTCTGAATTGATGGGTTCCAGAGGAGGAGGATGATAGTGAGTGTGCTTGAGCAAGTAATAGAGGGCTTCCAGTATTTTGCCCACTTTTAAATTCTCCGAATCGTTGGATTTCAGAACTTCACCTATTTCTATTCTATGAGCCATGACCAATGGCTTTGGATATCGCTCGCCCGGCGACTCTTGCCACGAGACTTGACAGCCCTGAGAGGAGCAATGGAAGTATGGGAACGAGACCACCTCATTGTCCCCTAATATATTTCTTCAACCGCTGGGTGCACATATGAAGTGACTTGTAAGCGAGGAAGGAGATGATTTTTTTGTTTTTTCAAGTTTTTGTCAAGTTTTTCCTTCGAAAGTGGGATATTTCCGCGTAGAGTGTTCACACAGATTTCCAAAAGGGTTCGAATGTCGTCGCAGCTGAGCTCTTTAACTAACTCTGCACGGTGCACCAGTTTGCTGGTGGTCGATACTTTGAGGAGCGCGAGATGTCTTTTAAGATCGGTCATTTCACGGGCGTAAACAGGAACTGTCACTCGTGCGGTAAAATACCCTTTCGCAGGCTACGGGACGAGGGTGCTTGGGAGTGAAGATCTACAACTAATAACCGTGAGACTTCTCCGTTGCCTGGTTATATGCGTCGAAGAAATAGGAGAGCCCCTGTTTCCTGAATACTTGACGTCCAAAGGTTTCGCTGTGTTGTACGGACCAAGCGTTCCGGGACAATACGATATTACTGGCGTTCAGGGATATTGTTCGAAAAGCGTCATTGTGATAGAACAAGGCTTGTGTGATCAGGATCACGGACGCATTCTTATGGTGGCTACCGCGCACAAACAGTGACTGTACCTCCGATTGAATCCCCTTTTCTGTAATTTGATCCTTAATAACTATGAGGGTGGGATATTACTCATCCCAATCTGTGGGTATTCTGTCCATAAACTCCACGCCGTCGAAATCCTGTTCCCATGTAGCTGCATACTTTCATACGTAGAATATCTGTCCGTGGAATGCTAAATAACTCTGTGTGTCTCATTATATTCTGTGTGAGCACTTTCTTGCCACACATGGACGCGACGGAGATGAGAATTCGAGCCGGGTGCTGGAACTGCATGCACAGCGTGGAATAACTTGAGGAAACTGTGTAGCGAGGTGTGATGCATCTTTGTTTTCATCCAGTGGCGTCATAGCTCCTTTGGTCGATTTGGTGATTGATGGTCATCTCCAGGACACTTATTTCTTCCTGACATATTTCCTGAAGCTCGTGTAGCGATTGCTCCCTGTAAGGCGATACGTACTCGTCCAAGACTTCGCATATGATGTCCTGCAACGTGTTTGTGGTGTAACAGGAGCGCGGTATGTGGCAACACATCTCGACGAAATTCTCTCGCTCGTGTGGCATGTCAAAGTGGCACCACGTGGAGTTGACGCTAAAGTCTCTGAATTGGGAAAAGTGCACCGCCATCCGTTGCACCGCATCCGCCGCCTCGACCTTGGACCATGGCCCAGGCGGGAAAGGCAAAAAGATGTCGCTACTTTCCCAATCCAGGGACTTTAGTTGATGCTCCTGAGGTGCGCCATCTGGTGGCACTCTAACGAGGTAAATTTGGACATCTGAGATAGGGCCGCTGCAGGGCCAGTGCCGACCGCACATCTGGCGGGCGCTAGTGAAGGCTATGTTCAGTAGGCTTAGTCGGCCAATCAGCTGCTTGGAATCAGGAGTGCCAGCCATTCAGTGGCCTTAGAACGGCCCAATCAACGTGAACGGCCAATATAGGTAGGCTTAGATTGGGGACAGGTTCCACCAATCAGAGGTCTTAAAGTCTGGAAAATGTGGAGAGTGATCAGTAGGCTTAGAATGGACTAATCAGTGTGAAGCGGCGCCAATTAAAGGGGCGGAGCTATGTTCACCAATCACCGATCAGCAGGCTTAGTATGTACCAACCAGCGTGAAGTGGGCGGAGCGAAGTAATTAGCATAAAGCGGCGGGGCCACGGTCAACCAATCAACGATTTGTAGGCTTAGCATGGGCCAATCAACGTGAAGTGGGCGGAGCCAAGCCAACTAATTGGCATAAAGGGGCAGAGCTACGGTCAACCAATCAACGATTTGTAGGCTTAGCACGGGCCAATCAACGTGAAGTGGACGGAGCCAAGCCAACTAATTGGCATAAAGGGGCAGAGCTATGGTCAACCAATCAACGATCAGTAGGCTTAGCATGGGGCAATCAACGTGAGGTGGGCGGAGGTAATGGCGACCAATCAGTTGGCTTGGAATTGGCTTGTGTTAGATTAGAACTGGATTTTGGCTTAGAATTTGATTAGAATATGCTTCCCTAGGATTAGAAAAACTATTGGCTATTCGCCTTTATTCCCTCTACTTGAATAACGCGACTCCCTCGCCAGGGGATGCTTAGGGTATTGGGCAGAGTGCGGGAACCATCTCAAAGCTCTTTTAAGACAGAGGAAGGAGGCGATTTTCTCGCCCGAGTCGTGTCCTGAAACTTCAGGAACCTCTGATCTAACAGCAGAAGTCTGAAAAGGGTGGCCGAAGGATACTATGGTCCAGTGGCGTGGCTAGGATACGCGTCCCCCCGTACCCTATCCCACCCCTCCCTATGCCCCCATTAACGGACACCAGGATTTCTGTACCAGGCGATTCACGATAAATAAACATATCCCCAAGAACACACTGTCATCCCAAGGCTATCCTAAGGTTGTCAGATGGGGATAGGTATGGCATCCCTAAGATGTCAAAATCCTCAAAATGTCATAATACTGCCACTTTGGCATATGAGATGACGTCCCCGAGGCTGTCCCCCGCCCATCCTCAGGGACCAATTTAGGACAGTTTAAGTACACATGGAGGACAATGCTTTCCCTCAATTCCCTGTTTTGATTTGCGTTCCCATGCAACGCGTTTGCGCTAGTATACGTCTAAAAGATGTCTAAATGTAGACTTTGGGAATGTCTATTAGACGTCTAACAAAGTAGCTCTATTGCTTCGTATCCGTCCCCTAGTCCAGCTAACGTTACGCTAAAATACAGCTAGTAGCCGGATAATTCTTGGATCGATTTAGACCATTTTAGACCAAACGTCTAAAATGGGAGTCATGTGTAATGTAAATGCAGCCTAAAATGTATTAGCCATGACATCTAAAATTATACATATTTTATACCTAAATTTTGGCACTAGTGGCCCATGTATTGATTGGTCCAGGTATATGTCACTGACATGCACATGCACTTATACAGGGTGTCCCAGAAAACGTGTCATTGAATTATACTAAAAAAACTACGCCACCTAGAACCATGCGGTCAACAGCATTTGTTCTTATTAGGTTTTTGCCACTTCCTAATGTGAATGTCATGTACTCCAAGTTTAATTATGTAAATATTTGCAAACTGAACTCGGAAATTTGCCAAGTAAAGGTCACTTTTTTACCCCACCAATATGAAGAGCGTGCCGAATTCACCCAAATTCATGATAATTGACAGTGATATTCACGAGCTATCCCATCGGAAAAAAAGCCGAATATCATGCTTTTCGGGGCACCGGACCATAACGCGCGATGACTGTTTGAGCGCAATCGCTCTCAGTGCGACGAAAGGAGGTTCCGAAGCCAGCCCACAGAGTGATAGTAGAAAAAGTAACAGTTCTTAAAATTGGGAGAGGGAAAGCATTATCCCAGCGAAAGTCGGACGTGATAAGCCCTGCCTGTTTTATCTCTTTCTGCGATGTCGGGGAGGGCTGGGTTTCCAACCTCCTTTCGTCGGACTGACAAAGATTGCGCTGAAAAATTCATCGTGCGCTATTCTGTGCGACCTCCGTAGAGCATGATGTTCGGCTATTTTTTTCGATGGGATAGCTCCTGAATATACCTGTCAATTATCATTAATTTGACTAAATTAGACACGCTCTTCAAATTGGTGGGGTAAAAAAGTGACCTTTACTAGGCAAATTTCCGACTTAAGGTCGCAAAAATTTACATAATTAAACTTACGTTACACGACATTCACATGAGGAGGTGGCGAAAACCCCGTAAGAACAAATGCCATTGACCGCATGACCCTAGGTGGTGTAGTTTTTCTATTATAATTCAATGACACGTTTTCTGGGACACCCTGTATGTGGTTCATGCATAGTATATCTTACAAAGGCAACATGGATGTTGGTACAAGATTTATTTCTATGACATACCGGGCAAACACTGACTTCCAAACATGTCGACAAGTCAGCAGACATTGTGAGCACTTCCCCTTATTGCACAGCCACATACCAGCAAATCTTGGCACTCTTCCAAAGCAGATAGTAATGTACATGTACACAAATCGCAGCACTTATATCTCTTGTAGCTGCAAGTATTGCCTCTGTCTCTGTTTCCGAGGTACACTGAAAATAGAAAAGACAATGTGTGATATCACTATAAATGCCTGTATGTAAAAATGTTGCATGCAGCTTGTTTACTGCAGAACTGCAATTTATGCATATTTTTCAGGCACTATGCTAGTGTCAAGTATTTCCCTATCCATACATGTCGGATCATAGTTGCTCGTGGAGAACCCATTTGATTCCCGACTGACAATTCGAAGACGAAAGATGAGGTTACTAAAGGGACGGTGAAGTGACACATCCTACTCGGCAAATCACAATGTGCACACGTTAAAAAGGAAATCGTGGGACTGAATCTGAAAATGAATCATTCCCACAGGCTGCACTTACATGGCATCAATGACATGAATCAGACGCAGTTCAGACAATCCAACTGTAACTGAAGCTCTTTGGCAACAAAGTATTTACAAGAGACTCGCACGAGCATCAGATTAGCGAACTCTTAGAAATCCAGCGATATTGAACAACAGCACAGTCAGATTAGAAAAGGTAATATTTTCTGTTTACCTGAAATAGGATCGTAGCTGCAGCTAAGCCGAAGTGCCAACAAATGACCCACAGGACAGGCGTTGTATTCGTCACCTCCAATCCATGAGCCTGGAAGCACCTATAAAATACATGAAACGATGAGGTACCCGCGCCAGCATAATCTGTGCGGTTTTTGACAGCCAGATATCAAACAAAAGAACTTCTCAACGTACGCACTGTTTTAAAAAATGCAACTATCATAAACATGCTGCCCGTTGCAAAATGGTCACTGCACCCATATTTCACTGCAACACAGTCAGCACAGATTAGTGACAACAGCACGGAGTAGTGAGAGCAGGCAGCGTCAGATCAGCGAGTACATAGGACACAAGGGGACAACAGATCTGAAAAGGTTACTGTTTTTGTTTACCTAAAATGTGATCGTAGCTCCAGCCCAGCTGAAGTGCCAACAAATGGCTTACAGGCCAGGCGTAGTAATTGTGACCTTCATTCCATGACTCTGCCAGCACCTATAAAGATAATAAAGACGTAAATCCAAGAGGTACCAGAGCCAACAACGTATCCAAACGATTGAATCTTAACACACACATACGTCAGTCCCATATCTCCATATTGTTCGTCGCCAGTACACTGAACAGACAGCATCGAACGTAACCAAACGACAATCTTGTTAACACAAAATTTAGGTCAGTCCCACATCTCCATTGTGCTCGTCACTCATTCGCAACATCATTCTGCAGAGAAGGAAAACCATATTCAGCTGCTGTGCTCCAGAGCTCTATCGCATGCGATTGTGAACACAAGCAGGCACAAATCTGAAAGCAGAGGACAAGAAAGAAAGCAAACTCACCCCTGAAACCCGAAGTACAGAGAACAAATAAGGGACGTTGCCTCCCCTAGGGAGCCTCGATGTGCGTCCCCTTTTCAGGGAGGCGACAACTCCGTCGTCTGCTACGAGCGCCGGCATCTTGTCTCCCACGTCGCATTGGGCGTCTGCGGCGGGGTTGCGTTTTTCTCGATTTTTCGCGACAGGAAGGGGGTAAAAGCAGAATGAAGGATGCTACACTCTTAAAAATGAACTTCACCACATAGCACGTACCTAGCCAACCATCACCACGAATGACAACGTTCTCGCCCTAGATTTGTTGAAAACGGGAGGAGGAGCCTATTTTGTGCCCATTATGCACGGCACAAAATAGGCTCCTCCTCCCGTTTTCAACAAATCAGGGGCGATAACGTTGTCATTCAGGATGGTGGTTGGCTAGGAGCGTGCTATGTGGCGAAGTTCATTTTTAAGCCCGGCAAGCCCTATCGCCATCACCACCACCACCACCATCATTTTTAAGAGTGTAGCGTAGCAAAACTGTCATATATGCATGTAGAGCTGGTCATGGGTTGTAAAATATGTTGCTAATGCTTTGTAACGTTTGTCTAAACTCGTCACTGCACCTGGACACGCGGTCGCGTCTCGACCAGCGAATTACAATAGTAAATATGGGAATGTGTATAGACAACAGAAATATGTTAATTGCAAGCAGGTTTTATTATAACATCTCATTCAAGTGCAACGCCAGCTGCCGTTGTGCTTGAAAACGACGTTGTTTTACCGACATGCTCCTGTCGCAACTGCACCCTTAATCGCATTTGTACAAATTTGCAGTTGTATGTGTTTATTTGCACTAAACAACAACTTTATTTGTATGATCGTAAGTGGGGAGTGCGGGGAATCATGAGTGGGGAACCCGATGCGCGCGACTCTGGATTTTCTGTCGTGGTACTGAAATCAGTGGCGTATCTAGAGCTACCTGCGCCCATGGCAACATGGTTAACACGATGTCCTTGGGGATGCGTTTTCGTGTGGTCCGCACTAGGTTTCACACTACAACCTCTCTAATAGCGGGTGCTTTAGATCATTTTTGAATGTGCCAGGTTGAGTGCCCGACCTGGCACATTCACACCCGACCACATAATGGCGCCCCTGTTCACATGGCGCCCATGGCACCTGTCCACACCTGCCACACCCTAGATACGCCACTGACTGAAATACTGTCTAACTTGTGAATATCGGAAAGAAGACCCTGCAGCAAGATTGAGAAAGCTGCTAAAGGAATATCCGGAAAAGTCGTAGGGATTCGGCACGGACAGAAAACCCGAATGAACTGCATCCGCAAAGTGCGCGCAATACTACTGCTGCAGGATGCCACGATACACTCTGTTCTGGAAAACATTAGTTTGTACGTGTGGTGAATCTTGTAGCTTTGATGACAGCAGACGGACCTTGTACACCCTTAATCACACTCTCAGAAAAATGGGTGGAGTAGTTACACCTTTTAGGAGGTAATAGTTGTCGCATATGTTGTGCCTAAAAGGTTGCAAAGTTCTACACTCTTAAAACAGAACTTCACCGCATAGCACGCTCCTAGCCAACCATCATCTCGAATGACATCGTTCTCTCCGCTGATTTGCTGGAAACGGGAGGCGTACGCCATTTTTGTGACAATTATGAACTGCATAAGTGTCACAAAATAGGCTCCGCCTCCCGTTTTCAACAAATCAGGGGTGAGAACGTTGTCATTCGGGATGATGGTTGGCTAGGAGCGTGCTTCGTGGTGAAGCTCATTTTTAAGAGTGTACCTGCTACTTACGAGTGATAGGGTTACCGCTTCTGATTCGGTGAGCGAGGGCGGCGTACGCCATTTTGTAGCAATTTATAGCGTCCTCGATAAACTGCACCAGTGCGCCCCGGTGCGACCTGGTGCGGCTTGCCATCCTCGATAAACTGCACTGGTGCGCACTGAACGTCCTCGATTAAAGGAGCGCACCCGTTCAGTGCAGCACTGGGTTGCCCTGAACTCACACCGAGAAAATCGGCCGAGCGCCAGAGTGCAATCCCAAGAAGCATCGCGATTGCCGGAAGCACGGAGGAAGGCGGAAGCGGCAAGTAGCCAGGTGTAGCCGGGCAAGTAGCAGCAGACAGTCATCGTCAGCATGGCATTCGATCGGTGCCGCTCGCCAGGTGCCGCTCGCTACGGGTCGCGCAGCCTACGAGCCACAACGAGCACAGATCTCTAGGTAGCGCACGCTAGTATCCATCAGATCCACCAGTGCAGTGCAGTTTCATGTTCGATAATGCCTCCGCACAGGGCACCGCCAGTGTAGAGCGCCACGCACCACTGTGGTTTCGGGGCAATCCCGGAGCAAGTTTATCGAGGACGCTATTAGATATATGATAATTGCTTTTGCCTCCCTTTTACATCCTTTACCAGACGCAATGTTGACCTACAGGTGGTAACTATAGAAGTTACCACCTTTTCACACCCTGTTTTCTTAAAGTGTAGGTAACGCGTATGTAACGGTTAAGTGGCGCTTGGCTAAGAGGAACATTTTTAAAAACACGAACCTCTTAAATAGAAGAGCTACACACGTCTTCCCATGCGGTATATGCAACGCAATGCGCGCACCAATTTAGGCCTACTCATCGGAGTGGATCTCCTCTTGTAGGCCGCGTACCCATATGCGGTAGAGATGTGCGCAACCGCCTGCAGCTTGCCGCGCGTATGCATGCCACCCCACTTATACTGCTTCCGCCCGCGACTCTCCACAGCAAGAACTTCTGAGACCGTGTTTGAGAAGATGGCGAACGACGCGAAGTCGAGTTATTGACTGTAGAGAACGTTTCCGTTCCTACATCTGAGCTTTTGCGAACTCAACGGCAGACGCGAGAAACACAGGCTTGGGTTTACTCAGCGCATTCTTTTGTTATGAACAATGTTTAGCTTCCAACTTCCTGACACTATGACAGTAAATATCTTAGACTGCACTCCAAATTTTATTCTAGTGTCCGCCCAAAAAGTAATTTTAATGCAACGCTCTATAATGTAGGCATCAATGACATTTTATTTCCTTTATAAATTCAACTGTTGAAAAACGTGAGCACCACTACAACATACCTTCCAGTCAACGACGCCGTCAATGCTCTCCGTGCGAGAGGCTGGAAGAAAACAAGAACGTCACGCAACTTCCGTTTACTTTCTGATTGGCCGAACATGTGCGGATGCCACTAAAAATTGTGCACAGCGCGATCACAGAAAAGTGGAAAGCGGAGGTGGCTTTTCCCGTCCCGGTAAGAGTTTACCGCGCCGCGTTCGCGTTTCCGCGCAGATTCTCTGCATGTGGGTGCGCGGCCCTACGACATATCAACAGCCCCAAGAAAACATACTGCACGATAAATGTCACAAACCTTTATTTCAGAATTATATGCCTTTCAACCAGGGCCAGCGATAGGGGGGATGGGGTGACGAGTAAGGCGACCGCCTAAGGCCCTGCGCTTCCGTAGACCCCGAGCACGAAGCCCTCAACCAGGGATTACTTAATCTCCCGTTGCGAAAACCTTATCATTTCTTACCTTCTCATTACTGCTGGTATGAAACAGGCCTCGCGATGTGCTTTTGCCTCAGGCCCCGCACACACCTAGCACAGACCCTGCTTTCAACAGTGCTTCTCCACCGCGAGCGTGCATTTTCATGATGCACAAGCGTCCAACACACGGAGCACAACGTATGGATGAACGCTTAGCACTGCAACTCCTCTTCACCCTTGCGGCTGCTCAGTGGTCACTCTTTTTTTATCTTTTCCACACCTTTGGATTCCTGTTCTTCCTCAACTTCCGTGTCCTCCGCAGAACGTAATACCACAACGTATCCACAAAAGGTGGTTCCTAGTAAATCATCGATGTCCCAAGAACGTCCTGTAATGATCCGAAAGTCCCGATTCACGAGAAATGTCCTATCGACGTAAACAAGACGTCATTCAGAAAGTCCTATTTTCGTGTGTACAGTATGTATGGTCATGATATCACTGGAAACTTTATGTTTACGTCCCGATTTGACAGTGGTTTAGAAGTTAGATACAGAAGTTAGATACAGATATTTTGGATGCAAATGATATCTTTGCAGTTGTATGACAAATTCGACCAAATACTTAAAAAAACCAGGCTCATTGTTCACAACAATACTAAAGTGGCAACACCACACAATTATTCACTTCAATTTGAAATACCAAAGCTGCTAACGTGGTTTAAGCATAGCAGTAGTACCCATCAAGCTAGCTTGACGTGTAGACCAACAAACGCTCGGATATATCCTGTAATATCTCTATGCAGTGCAGAACACACAAAACTATATGTGCATATGTGCTTTATTTAACGATAACGATAACGATAAACGATGCTTTATTGGAACTTCCAGATGACGAATACAATCAGGGGGAAGCCAAAAAGCAGCACGAGGCTGCTTGACAAGGGCATTACCCCTTTAATATAATCGTCGCGACGGCATCCAGCGAATGAACAAAATCATCTATGTAGTGTGAAATATGGAACGCTATTTTAAAGCTAACCTTTAAACTACCTAATCTTTAAACACAACCTTTAAAACTAGCACAACCATGACAAAATACTACAATGTGTGCAGTTCGGTATGTACAATACTGCACTATACTACACAATACAATATGCACAACACAATACAATATACACAATTGTGTATAAAATAACAAGAAATTGAACTCCTATCCCGAAATATCAAATTAAATAAACAACGATCTCAAAGAAGAAAAGGAGAGGTCATTGATATATATCTTCTGCGTATGAAAGCTATTCAAACCATAGGGAAGGGTATAAGACAGGGACTGATGGCCGTAGTTGGTCCTAAACCAGGGTATTGTCCATTTGTCACAGTGACGAGTATGTTGTGATAAGTGTCGTAACGCAAACGAGGATAACATATAATTATTATTTTGTCGTGTGGCAACTAGAAAAGACTTGAACATATGATAGTTGTACATACTGGTTATCTTCATTATCTTGAAAGTGGTAAACAAAGGCTGTGTGTGTGCATCGTAAGGTACATCGGCTATTATACGCACTGCCCGTTTCTGTAGGGTCAGTAAACTAGTTATGTCTCTCTGCGTTCCTGTGCCCCAGACTAAAAGGCAATAGCACAAGACCGAAGAAATTAATGAATTGTACACAAGTAATTTGACCCTCGTAGGCAAGACATGACGCAGACGATTCAAGAGTCCTACCGACCTTGATATTTTGACCTTTACATGGGATATGTGGCACTCCCAGGATAGGTCTTCGGAAAAATATACACCAAGGGTCTTAACGACCTTTACAATTTCAATCTGATCATGGCCCAGATACACATCAACTAAGTTATTTACTACTTTGTTTTTTGGCTTATATAGTACAGCTTTCGTTTTGTTAGTATTTATAAGTAAATGGTTAATTTCTGCCCAGTGACTTATTGCCTGAAGGGCGGTGTTTGCCATCCGAGTTACTGCCTCAACTGTGGCACCAGCGAAAAATATGGCAGTATCATCTGCATAAATAAAAAACGTAGCATCGGACGCCACATTAACAATGTCGTTAATGTACAGGTTAAACAGCAAGGGCCCTAAGATGCTGCCCTGCGGAACACCGGTCATTATATTCAGTTTATCGGAGCAATATCCCTCTATTGAGACATATTGCTCACGTGAAGTTAAATACGAAGAAAGAAGTAAAAGTGCATTGCCACGAATTCCGTACTTCTCTAATTTGTTTAGTAATACTGAGTGGTCAAGAAGGTCAAACGCCTTTGTGAGGTCGATGTAGACTGCTAAGGTGAATTGCCTATTTTCGATGTTGCGAATGATTTGTTCTTTTTGACATAAAAGTGCGGTCTCAGATGAACGTGACTTACGAAACCCAAACTGGCGGTCAGTAATGACGTCATATTTCTCAAAGAAAGCCGACAATCTCTTGTGAATAATACGTTCAAAGCCTTTCGAAAATATGGGCAATAAAGATATTGGCCTGTAATTTCCAAATACATTGGGATCTCCACCTTTACTTTATTGGTATCTCTTGATTGATTGATTGAAAGAAAGAAAAAAATGGGGAATTTGTATTTGGGTATCTCTTACTTCACTGCACTAAACCCTTTTCTGATGTAAGTAGTATAGAAAGGAGTCCTATAGCCAAGAGTTTTCTCTAATCCAATTCCAATCCAATTCTAATCAAATTCCAATCCAATTCTAAGCCATAATCCAGTTCTAATCCAACACAATCCAGTTCTAAGCCAACACAAGCCAAATCCAAAGCCATCTGATTGGCCGCCATTAGCTCCGCCCACTTCACGTTGATTGGCCCATGCTAAGCCTACTGATCTTTGATTGGCTGACCGTAGCTCCGCTCCTTCATGCTAATTAGTTGGCTTGGCTCCGCCCAGTTCACGCTGAATGGCCCGTGCTAAGCCTACTGATCATTGATTGGTTGACTGTAGCTCCGCCACTTTATGCTAATTACTCGTCTCTGCCCACTTCACGCTGATTGGTGCATGCGTATCGCTGAGCACAGCTCCGCCCCTTTATGCTAATTAACCGGCTGCGCTGATTGGTCCATTCGAAGCCTACTGATCAATCTCCACATTTTCCAGACTTTCTAAGCCCTCTGATTGGCCGTCCCCAATTTAAGCCTACCGATTGGCCCCATTCTAAGCCCACTGATTGGCTGACTAAGTCCGCTGAACATAGCCTTCGTTAGCGCCCGCCAGATGGCGCGCTCGGCAGCGACCCTGCTGCGGCTTTATCTCAGACGTCCAAACTTACCTCATGCCACCAGATGGCGCGACTCAGGTGCATCAACTCCACGCTGTTCCACTTTGAGACGTCACACGAGCGAGAGAACTTTGTCGAGATGTGCTGCCACATATTGCGCTCCCGTATCACCGCAAACAAGTTGCGGGAAATCATATGCGAAATCTTGGATGAGTACCTGTCGGCTTACAGGGAGCAATCACTGCGCGAGCTTCAGGAACTATGTCAGGAAGAAATAAGAGTCCTGGAGACGATCATCAATCGCGCTAGGAGCTATGGATGAAAATAAAGATGCATCACACCTCGCTACACAGTCTGCTCGAGTTATTCCACGATGCGCATGCAGTTCCAGCACCCCGCTCGAATTCTCATCTCCGGCGCATCCATGTGTGGGAAGACGGTGCTCACGCAGAATATAATGAGACACACAGAGTTATTTAGCGTTCCACCGCAGAAGATACTCTACGTACGAAAGTATGCAGCCGGCTGGGAAAAGGATTTCGACGGTGTGGAGTTTATGGACAGGATACCCACAGATTGGGATGAGCGATATCCCACTCTCATAGTTATTGTTGTAATTGGAGACTGACAGACTAGCGACTGTTCAGGATGAAGTAAGCAGGTTTAATGAGAAAGGAACGAATGTGTGCGTGAGCGCATGCACTACTGCGCATGCTCCTTAAAGGTGCGTCGGTTGTCGGCTTTTTCCAACACCCCCTCTCGACAATCAGCCCTTAACGACGCTCATACGGTCCCTGAGCCCCTCGAACCGTGGTTTCGGAAGAGGTTTGGTAAAGATGTCCGCGACCATGTCGCTAGTTTCACAGTACTGGAGTTTGACAACCTTTTTCTCAACTAAGTCTCTCAGGTGGTGGTGCCGCACGTCGATGTGCTTGGTCCGTGCGCTGACGCCCTCACTGATCGAGAGCTTGACGCAGCCTTGGTTGTCTTCATACATACAGGTCGGCTCTACGTCCCTATAACCGAAGTCAGTTAGCAGCTGTCGAAGCCACAGCACCTCCTGTGAAGCGTGTGCGGCCGACACGTATTCTGCTTCCGTGGAGGAAAGAGCTACCGAAGTCTGTTTCTTGCTGGACCAAGACACAGGACTAGTCCCCAGCCTTACAAAGTACCCACTGGTTGACTTCCTGTCGGTGACGTCTCCTGCCCAGTCGGCATCTGCGTAACAGACAAGCCTTGCTTTCAACTCCCCTGAGAGCCGCAACTTGTAATCGACGGTTTGCTTAAGGTATCGAAATACCTTCTTGACTGCAGTCCAGTCACAGTGACGTGGGTGGCTAACACGCCGGCAAAGGTAACCCACGGCGCAGGCTATGTCCGGGCGTGTTGTCGTGCTCAGGTATAGCAGCTCTCCGACCGCTTGACGATAGTGGTCGTTATCTGGTAGCAGCTGATCACCCAAGAGCTTCGGGTAGTCTGTATTTATGGGAATGGCGCTCCCCTTGGCGTCATCAAGCCGGTGCTTTGCCAATAGTGTGGTGATTTTATTGCGCTGATGAAGGAGAAAGCAATCATCACGTGGTCTCTCGATTTCAATCCCTAGGTAATGACTGACGGAGCCAAGATCCTTCAATTCGAAGTGCTTGTTTAATCTTTTCCAGGTGTCGGTAATGACCGAATTAGCTGGATGACAAATCAGCATGTCGTCCACATATAGGAGAACATACAAGAGCTTCTCGTCAATCCTTTGAGAATACAGGCAGGGGTCGGCGTCACTGCGTTTGAATCCCTCCTCCAGAAGCACCTGGTTGGCCTTTATGTTCCAGGCTCTAGCTGCCTGCTTCAGTCCGTACAGCGATTTTTTTAATCTGCAAACTAGATGCTCCTCGCCTGCTGTAACAAACCCTTCAGGTTGCTTCATATATATATGCTCCTCTATGTCACCGTTCAGGAATGCAGTCTTGACATCGAAATGTCGAACGATTAGCCTTTCCGCTGCCGCTATGGTCAAGAGGACACGCAGTGTCGTCAGTTTCGCTACTGGGGCAAACGTAGCATCATAGTCTTCCCCGTATTTCTGAGAGAAGCCTTGAGCGACCAACCTCGCTTTGTACCGTTCCACGTTCCCCTGTTTATCCCGTTTAGTCTTAAAGACCCACTTGCAGCCGAATGGATGCTTCCCTGATGGTAACGGCACGAGATCCCAGGTGTTGAGCTGATGCAGCGAGTCAATTTCCTCCTTCGCTGCTGCTAACCATTTCGCCTTTTCGCACTCCGGCAATTTCTGCATCTCCCTCCAGTTAGCTGGATCACTGTCGAGTTCAGTCTGCTTAGTACTGTAGGCAAGGCGTACAGGCGGCACCCCTTTATTGGATCTCGTCGACCTCCTGGGTATATCCACGGCGTGACCTTGGCCGACAGGCACTTGGACATCGGGCTTCTCCCGTGCCTGATCACCACTGATAACAACTTCGGCCGTAACTCCATTAAGCGGTGTGCCAACACTTGGCGGTGCATACGTTGTCGGACACGCGTCCACCATAATGTCATTGTAAGGCCGGCCAAACTCGCAGTTTGACAGATCTGCGGTGGGTTCGTCTGAGGTGCGTCGGTGTGTAGGTGCTAGCAGTGATCCCGATTCGCGACAGAACCTTTCCATGACAGGGCCTTCATCAAAGACGACGCTCCGGGCTGTCTTAACCATATTTGTGCCGGCTATCAGTATCCTGTACCCCTTCTGTGTATCACTGTAGCCGACCAGTGTTCCTTCTGTAGCATGGGCATCCCACTTGTCGCGGTGCTCCTTTGGGACGTGCACGAAAGCCCTACTCCCAAAGATCCTCAAATGACCCAGGCTTGGCTTCCTACCATTCCATAACTCATATGGCGTCCTGTCTACTGCTCGACCTGGGACCCTGTTCTGAAGGTAGCATGCCGTGAGAACAGCTTCACCCCAGTACGTCTTCGGCAAAGCCGCTCCGAACAGCATACTTCTAGCACTTTCGCAGAGCGTGCGATTCTTTCTCTCTGCGACGCCATTCTGTTGCGGACTGTATGGCACTGATGACTGAAGTACGATACCCGTCTGCCGGAGAATTTCCCGTGTCCGACCCCCAGTGTACTCCGTACCGTTGTCAGCACGCAGGATCTTTGGATATCCGCCAAATTTGTTGGAAACGTACGCCAGGTACTCCTCCACCTTCCCAGGAACTTCATCCTTAGACCTCAGCAAGTATACCAAGGTGTACCTAGTGAAGTCGTCTGTGAAGGTGATGAAATACTTGCTCTTGCTTGGTGTCATCACAGACATTGGTCCGCAGACGTCCGTATGAACTAAGTCTAGGGGATGTTCTGACCTCGACGAAGTCTGTTGAGGAAATGATGCACGCTTCATCTTTCCTTTTATGCAGCTGGCACATTGTAGCAGTTCCTTGCACTTCTTCACTACAATTCCATCCGCTAAGCGTTCCTTTTGTAGCCTCTGTACTGCCGCCTGGTTGCGGTGTCCGAGGCGGTGATGCCACACGTGAATGCAGTCATGG
This sequence comes from Ornithodoros turicata, assembly GCF_037126465.1. NCBI lineage: Eukaryota > Metazoa > Arthropoda > Arachnida > Ixodida > Argasidae > Ornithodoros > Ornithodoros turicata. The sequence goes on along the minus strand of NC_088206.1, from coordinate 29,624,522 downwards.
TGGCTGTGATGACTCGAACCTCTCGTAGCGCGGGCTGCTCCCGGATCGGCTATCACAAGCTTATAAAGGTCTTTGTGAGCCTCACCTCTAGCGAGTACGCGGTCATCTCTTGTAACGACGCAGTGGTCCTCTCGAAAGGTCACAACGTTCCCCTGCTGAGTTATCTTGTTGACCGAAAGTAGGTTGCTCTCCAATGACGGAACGTAGAGAACCCTCTGTACTCGTACTTTCTGAATCAGTGAATCATTAATTCTGCAGTACAGTATGCCGTCTCCCACACCTTGAGCCAGGACTTGTTGTCCGTTCGCCACAGTGATAACTTCTGACTTCTCTTCGTAGCTCTTCTCAAAAAAATCTCTGTCGTTGCACATATGGCTCGTCGCTCCAGAGTCAATGTACCAGGACCCTGAGAGACTCCCAGCAAGAAAGGCGGCTTCTGAAGAGGACGAGTGACTCGACGCAGCTTTCCTGGCACGCTGTTTGGCGCCAACTCTGCGTGAGCTTTTCCTTTCTGCATTCCTGGCTGGGCAATCCCGTCTGAAGTGGCCCGGCTTTTTACAGTAGAAGCACTCCCCCGAATCAGCCGCACTCGAACGGATCCCTCTTTCCTTGGCTTGTGAACGAAGTGCTGATTCAGACTCGCTTGTGGCAGCTATTAGCTCTCTCTTCCTCTTGTACTCGTCCATCAGCTTGCCCTTGACATATTCCAGCGTAAGGTCTTTTTCTGAGCGAGCATCCAGGGCCGTGACCAGGGTTTCATAGCTGTCTGGAAGTCCACTGAGAAGTAGTGCGGCAACTTGAAAGTCCGTCGGTTCTTGATCAATGCTCCTCAAGCGTTGAACCAATTCCAAAACGCGCCTAATATACGCTTGCATGTCTTCGTCTCTCTCCATCTTCGACTGGTACAACTTTCGCAAAAGGTAGAGCTTGTTGCTCAAGTTGGCCCGTTCGTGCACCTTACGGAGCTCTTCCCACATAGACTTTGATGACGAACAATTGCAAATATGCACAATCTGGGTGTCGTCCACGCAGAGAGATATGGTGCTCTGGGCCTTGCGGTCCCCCGCGCTCCAAGCTTCCGGCGGATTGTCTGGCGTGTCGTCAGAAACATAGGTCCAAGTTTCCTCACGTATCAGTAACATCCTCATCTTGAATTTCCATGACTGATAGTTCCCATCAGTCAGCCGAGCTATGGCAAACTTGTTCGCTCCATCCATCTTCAGGCTGTCCCGAAAGTCCTCCACGCTGACTTCTTAGTCACACAGTGAAATCCACAGCTGTTCTGGGCCCATAACCTGTTGTAATTGGAGACTGACAGACTAGCGACTGTTCAGGATGAAGTAAGCAGGTTTAATGAGAAAGGAACGAATGTGTGCGTGAGCGCATGCACTACTGCGCATGCTCCTTAAAGGTGCGTCGGTTGTCGGCTTTTTCCAACAGTTATTGAAGATCAAATCACGGAAAAGGGGGTTCTATCGGAGGTAGAGTCGTTGTTTGTACGTGGTAGCCATCATAAGAATGCGTCCGTGATCCTGATCACACAAGCCTTGTTCTATCACAATGCCGATTTTTGAACGATATCGCTGAACGCCAGTTATATCGTATTGTTCCGGAACGCTCGGTCCGTACAACAGATCGAAACCTTCGGACGTCAGGTGTTCGGGAAACAAGGGCTCTCCTATTTTCTCGACGCATATAACCAGGCGACGGAGAATGTGCACGGTTATTTAGTTGTGGATCTGCACGCGCAAACACCTCCCTCTCGTAGCCTGCAAATGGGTATTTTACCGCACGACCGGCAGTTCCTGTTTACGCCCGCGAAATGACGGCCGATCTTAGAAGACATCTCACGCTCCTCAAAGTATTGGCCGCCAGCAAACCGACGCACCGCGCGGAGTTACTTAAAGAGCTCAGCTGCGACGACATTCGAATCGTTTCGGAAATCTGTCTGAATATTCTACGCAGAACTATCCCACTTTCGACGGAACTTCATAAAAACCTGAAGAAACACAAAAGAATCCTCCGCTTCCTCGCTTACAAGTCACTTCATAAGTGCCCCCGGCAGTTGAAGAGATATATTAGGGGACAACGAGGTGGTCTCATTCCCATACTTCCACTGCTCCTCTCAGGGCTATCAAGTCTCGTGGCGGGAGTCACCGGGCGAGCGATATCCAAAGCCATCGGTCATGGCTCATAGAATAGAAATAGGTGAAGTTCTGAAATCTAACGATTCGGGCGATGTAAAAGTGGGCAAAATACTGGAAGCCCTCTATTACTTGCTGAAGCGTGCTCACTATCATCCTCGTCCTCCTCCTCTGGAACCTGTCCATTCGGAGCCTGAACCGGAACCCAATCAATTCGATTTTAATCTTCTGCCCTCCAGTGTTGATAAAGCACGTGCGAAATCTGTGCTAAAAGAATTGAAGAAAGTTTTCACCTGGCAGGCGGATAATGTGCTAGTATACAGGGTGTTTCAGTTAAATCCCCGGGCTAAATAATTCGCGAACCAGTGCACCAATCGAATAACTTTCTTTTTTACAAGTATCTGTCCAATACCGCCTACAAGATGCGCACCGCGTGAATGAGCGGGAGGCGCACATTATTTAAATAGAAATGCAAATGAGTTTAGTAAAAAGCGTAACTTCTAAAGCAGGGCGCTGTCGGTATTAAAATGGGTACTACCCCTTTTGGGACCTTCAGTGGACACCTTTCAGAGAAAAATCTGCCACCGAAGCGGGTCATTTGTTGCAGTAATTAATTGGTTTCGGTTTACGTATTTTTGTCGCGGCTGGTCGCGGCGAAGCGCAAAAAGACGCTCTTTCACTCCCTTATCCATAAATGAATTACGTCCTTACACAAATGAATTACACCAATGAATTACGTCCTTTTGCGCTTCGCCGCGACCAGCCGCGACAAAAATACGTAAACCGAAACCAATTAATTACTGCAACAAATGACCCACTTCGGTGGCAGATTTTTCTCTGAAAGGTGTCCACTGAAGGTCCCAAAAGGGGTAGTACCCATTTTAATACCGACAGCTCCCTGCTTTAGAAGTTACGTTTTTTACGAAACTCATTTGCATTTTTATTTAAATAATGAGCGCCTCCCGCTCATTCACGCGGTGCGCATCTTGTAGGCGGTATTGGACAGATACTTGTAAAAAAGAAAGTTATTCGATTGGTGCACTGGTTCACGAATTATTTAGCCCGGGGATTTAACTGAAACACCCTGTATAGAGGGAAGCGAATCAATCGCTCAAACATTGTGGCTCTCGTGATCTACTTAGCACGTCGTAGCGCGCTCATCAAGAAACCCCGCTGGTACAAAAAAGTATCGAAAATTATAAGTGCTCTGAAAATACACCGCATTGCTCGCTGGAGCAAATATGGGGCCTTATAGAAAGATCAAGGAGAAAGGGTTAGGTGGAGTGGATCGGTACCGACGTTATCACAAGCTCACGCGCTCAGAAGCCGTGGAACAGCTGAAAAAAGAAGGTGCTTACACCCTTCACAAGCCAGTGAAGAAAAAATTTAAGAGGCGCTCCATCATCGCAACTCACGTGAGGGATTTATATCAGGCAGACCTTCTGGATATGCGTAAATATCAGAAATTTAACAAGGGCTTCAGGTACATCTTAACGGTCATAGATACGCTATCGAGGTACCTGTACATGGTCCCCATTCGCACAAAGCGCCCGCAAGACGTAAAGAAAGCCTTCCAACGAGTTTTCCGTCACGGAATTCCGAAGAATTTGCTCACGGATCGCGGAAGCGAATTTTGGGGTTCCCCCGTTCGTCAGTACTTTCAGTCACTACTAAATCACTATAGCACGCAAAGCGGAATGAAAGCGGCCTCCTGTGAACGCGTGCAGAGAACAATTAGAGAAAGAATAGCCAGGCATTTCACTAGTACGGGGAAGTTTAATTATATCAACGCGCTGCCGAAGATAGTGGCCGACTATAACGACTCGGTACACTCCGTCACGGGTGAAAAGCCGAAAAACCCCGCGACGACCCCACGCGAGAGGAAGCATAAAGCAGGGGACCAGGTGAGGCTCGCGTTAGATCGCGGCGTGTTCGCCAAAGGCTACGATCAAAGGTGGACGGCCGAAGTGTTCGAGGTGTCGCGAACGAGAAAGACCGACCCGCCCGTAGTGTACGTGAAAGATTCGACGGGAAAAGAAATACTGGGATCATTCTACGAGCAGGAGCTGCAGCCCATCCACCATCTTTCCTCATACGATAAGAGACTCATACCCGCGGTGATTAGAAAGAAGAAAATGAATGGGGTATTGCACTACTTGGTTCGTTGGTTCGGATACGCCAAAGATCACGATTCTTGGGTGCCCGCCAGCGATGTCCGAAAATGAATTTTACGTGGATCTGCTCTCGAACGCCAGCATGGACCTGTACCCATCCAGCACGCTGAATGACTTCACGATCGCGTTAGATAAGCCGCTACACCTGGATGATTCGTACGTCGTCGGTCTAGAGGGATTTTCCATTCCCAACAGCTTCCTGAACGTGAACCAAGCGCCTGATAACCTGATAACGCTATCAACGGAGAAGTGGCAAACAAAACAGCTCACGTTCGAAGACACGGACACGCTATTGAATAAAATATTCCCCGAATATGGGATAGAGTGGACTTACGAGGAAGATCACTACGTGTTTAAGCTACCGTCGCGCGTGCGCTCGGTGAAATTAATCGACAGACCGCTGCATCTCGCCTTTGGAATCGTGGACATCGATGGAGATCCGGAGGGCGGAAAAGTACGCGCCGTCCCAAACGTGTTACCGCTCGCGGTAGAAAGAGCCGTTATGATGCGAGTTCACCGGGTGATAGTGATCAATAACGATCTAATTTTAGAACCCCGATCGCTAATTACCGACACATTCAACGAATTCTTCAGAGTGACGAACGATACAGAATCAAGGGTGGAATACAAAGACAACACTTACTCGCTCTCTCTCCCGGCGAATTTAAACTTGTCGACTGAGTTCCTGGACCTCATTCAGGTGAAGCACGTTGAAGGATCCCGAAAGCGCATCACGTGGAATCCCATAGTGAAGACGTACCGCATCCACATAAACACTCGAGAGACGGAAAGTCGGCGAATTTCACTTCCACCGAATTACTACGAAACACCCGAAGCTCTCGTGAGTGCCATCCATGAGCGTCTGCAGCCGGAGGCTTCCGTCACGTACGATGCATGGGCGAGGAAGTGTTCGTTGAGCTTGCGGGAAAACGTGTCGCTTACATTATCCGATTACTTTTCGTACCTACTGGGTTTCGGCGCAAAAACCGTATTTACTGAAAACGATACGGGCGTCGACGAAGTGACCATAGATCTTCCCATTAACTGTATTATGATATACACGGATCTCGTCGCGCCCTCCGTAGTGGGAAACGGGCGGCATCCGATACTGAAATTAATTCAATTCGTATACGATAGAACGAAAGAACAACTGAGTTTCAGCTTTCTTCCCGTTCAGTATTTTAAGTTAGTGCAGCGCGAATTTCCTCAATCACCGTCTCCGTACGCGACGACACGGGTCGCAAGCTACCGCTACAAAATCGCGGTAGATCGACGCTGACGCTGCACTTTAAGCATGTACACTAAAGCGGTACCAATCTACGGATTTGGCGTTCCGACGGTATACAGGTCGCACCTGTACCAGAGGGGAGGCAATCTCTTTTCTCAGCTCGGGCGTTTCGCTATTCCACTGTCTAAACGCGTATCGCCCTACTTAAAAAAGACGGCTGTTGCGGCCGCTAAGCG